>NW_027175931.1:11766622-11964122 GCF_023055335.1 Clinocottus analis | reverse complement strand
CGAGGTTCACTTCTGGTACATGTGTGCTTGTCTGTGCCTCTCAATTAGTTTGAAGTCAACAGGCATCTAAATGTGCAGACTGTACCCGTCTAGATCTCTGCTTTTTGATCAAAGGTCGTCCAACATGGCACGCGTAGCTTCTCAAAAGCTCTTTGTGAACGTTTTAGTTTCGGAACATAATCCAACAAAGCTGTAAAGCAGCAAGAGGACACCTTGTTTAAAGAAAAGGTTCGCCATGTCAAAACTTTCATCAGTTCAGTCTGACCAAGTAATACATTTTTGTTGGAGCAAGGCCTGTTCTGATTAACGCAGTCCACCTTGTGGGTCAGTCTGACTCAAATTAACAAAATCAGGTTCAGCAACATTAGCTCTTACTGCTGAAATAAGACGTGAAATATAGCAATGCTTGGCTATCTGATTGTTTTTAATAACTGCTCCAGCTCATTAGTTAAACTATTTGTCTTAGTCATGGAACAAATTATGACATTCCTTTTTTCCAGAAGGCACTTATTTCCCATGGTTCGACAAAACAGGCAGCATGACTCTCTTTAGCTATCTTTCTGGTTTTCCAAGTAGGTGGACATCCCTTAGTGATGTCATTCATCTTGCTTTTAATCCTCTCTCGCTTATTCAGTTTATACTGTATATCAACATCAGGTAATGATGTACTAGGTCGTCAATGTGAGGCTAAACTCTGCACTTTATTTAAAGAAATAGTTATTAATCTTTTAGGGAAAATATGAAGTATGAAGGTATCTCAGAATAACCTTACACTCTGTAACATAAAGTGAAACATATGTGGACATAAACTAAATATATGAAACCAAATAGCATTTGTACTATTATTAAGTACAAATCTTGTTGTACATACCAAAGTGCAGCAGGGGTTAACACACACAAGCCAAACATGCCTTGTTGCAATGTAAAAAATATGCAGCTTTTATGCTTTCAGTTGGGACATGACCTGTCTTTTATAAATGTCTTTTATATAAGAGTGTCTTTGGGAGTTTCTCAGCGAACCAGTCTTAGCCCGCACAGCTAATTCATAGCCTAATGAAGGCTACGAATCAGCCAAATAGTCTCCCCTCTGACCTCTCTCTCTATAGATTCATATGTACTATATATACTATACAAAAATACTATGTGTGCTCCTTACATTTGGCTGACGAGAACAGACTGTGGACATGAAACGGATATGAGATTTAAAACCACTTGTATCAGAGTTGATTAAGAAGTAGAATGAACCTGGTGGTAAGGAAATTCACAAATGAGGGAATTTACTTAATACTTGAAATAGAAGTGAAAACTTTAGAACAGTATAACAGCTTTCTCCATTAGCTGTTATGTTTTTAGCTGTGGTTTAGTCCGAACTAAATACCAAACAAAGTATCAACTATCATATACTGTATACAGTAAATATGTGTGTCGTTCAAACATTGAATAAAAAGCTGGGTAGACAACAAAGGAAGAACAGCAGTTAGACGACAAGTGCCACTCAAACCATCAGTTTGTTGTATACCATCTGCTGAAATGCAGTCAGCAGCCATAGTGATGTTTAGCTGTACCATTACAGGATGAATACGTTTCATCTTTGATGAAAAACAGGCACTATACTGACTACAGAGAGTAAAAACAAAAAGTGAAAGGCCTCTACACAGAAGTCTTTTTGAAAATGAGTGAATAAAATGAATACTTTCCCCACTTCCAGTTGTAAAAGATCTGTCCAAACCATTACGATACTTAATTCTAGTGATTGAATTTTTGCTTAATAAAATGAAAGTAGTGTTCATATGTCAAGATTATCTTATAAAAACTTGTATGTATCATAAATGTTTGTTTGCCGTCGAGTTTATTTTCTGCAATAATCCCAAAACTATTAGAAAAATCCCTCTGTCTTGCGACTTCCGGGTTGGCCAACAAAAATACGTCATCCCTGCAGCAGTTTCAGCTCATTAATTAGCGGTTTCGCCGGCAACTTCACTGTTTGATTCACTCTTCTCATATAATCATGTTTATCTACAGCAGCAGACTGTTTTAAATGAACAAACTGCTAAAAAAACTAACACTACCTGCTCAGCACCAGACAGACACATTTAGCCATTTACTGGTGAACATAATAAAGCGTTTAGCGTCTAGAGAGCCAGTTATTTCCTTTGTAGTTGAACATTTGTCATTTATAATTGTTCCCGCACACATACCACGTAGTGTGTGCAATAATGCAACTGCAGCTGGAAGGCACAAGGTGCTAGCAAGGAGCTTAAACCTGTCTCCTGTGGTTGAAGTGCGACCACCCTCTGGCTATACAGCCTTGCAACATTACAATGTGTTCTGGCTCAACAATATAAGCTGCGTTTGAATGGAAGACACACACGGTCCCAATAGACCGTGCCACACTACACCCCATAATATTGTACATTCAGAGTCTATTCTTTTCTTGGTGCGGTCGAGGAGTCTGATAACCGAACATGGGAACTGAAGCCTGTGGAGCGATGAACTGTGTGGTACACTATGTCCCATGTTTGAACGACATGCGTCTCCTCCCTTGAATATGCATTGTATTATTCACATGTTTTACGCATGGCTAACGTTTGTGTTTTAGTACTTTAGACGGATACAACTTATTCTCACATATATTTCAATCACCTGAAATTAAACACAAAAGGTCCATCCGAGCAAATCGAGAGCTTGGGTAATTACATCGAAACTTGCACACAAAATTAAACAATCACAATTACCTCCACCTAGAAATACAGACTGTATATGTTCTCTCAAGCCAAGCAATGCACACTGTTTTGACACCTGTGTTAACATTGTCTGTCTTATGTATCCTTGATATTTTTTCCGCAGACGAGCGCCCAGGTGCCTGAGGAAAGCACTAGACCATTGAATCCAAGGCAGGCAGGTAAGCTGCCGTTTGGGGTTGGTTTATGAATATGTAAAATAGATGGAAACTATAGTAAAATACTTGGCAAAAAAAATCTATTCTCTCATCCCCTTTTATTCTATTGTTGCCTTTCTTATGTTTCTCGCTATCTTTTTTGTTCTCAGTGGCTCCACAGCCAGGCCGCCACAGAAAGCCAATGACAGCTCCAAAGACTCAGAAAGACAAGGCGTCGAAGAGGAAGAAGGTGTTGCTGACTGTCTTAACAGTTGTGGTCTTACTGGGCATACTGGTCACTGCAGCATACTTTAGTGAGTCACAATTATTGGAAGTACTGTAGTTTCCTGCTCAAAGGACAACTTGATTTCAAATGATCCACCAAAATGCCCAACCTTTTGTTCTGCCCTTCCCTTCCAATGTGCCTCTGTGTCTCCATCCAGTTAAGCAGCTGATTGACAGCAAATATTTCTTCTGCAAGAGTTCAGTAAAGTTCATTCCAATAGACAAAGCCTGTGATGGGAAAGATGACTGTAGTGGAGGAGAGGATGAAATTACCTGCGTGGCAAGCTTTACGGTCAACACTACCTTTCCAGGTATAACAACACACCTGACTGTGTACCTTTGTCATCACGGACACAAACGCAAAGCTTCTAAAACTCATATTATCTTCCTTTTTTTTGTGCCATCTCTTCCTCCAGTGCGTCTTATGACAGCGCGGCAGGTCCTGCAGGTGTACAGTTATGGCCAAGGTTGGCGAAGTGTGTGTAGCGACAACTGGACTGAGAGGAACACAAACACAGCATGCAAACAACTAGGCTACACATTGTGAGTTTACACATGCACATGAGATTGCTTCCATTGCCAAGTTTGTCTTGCAAATTTGATTTAACGTGTTATTTGACCTGAAAACAAGTCTTACATCGCCTCCCTTCTGTCTGAACAGTAAACCGAGTAGCACCAGAGTCCCAGTGAACACCTTGATATCTTCCCTGAAAAATGGACGGTTCACAGCTATCAAGCCTGGTACTTCGAACACGCCCATCCATCAGGCCACCATAGACCAGTGAGTAATCTGTGAGCGACTAGGGAAATCGCTGTCAACCAGACCTGAAGTCATCTAACATATTAGTGCTGTTTATAGATCTATGTGAGCTGTTGCTGTTCACATAACTTCTATGTCAAGAGAGACAAAGATGCAGCTTTTGACAGAGAGCTAAGTCCTATCTGAACTCAAAAGTGTTCATTGTCTTGAAAATAAAAGCACATTATACACATCCCACACTTCTTGTGTTTGAAAGATTCTCACTTCTATTCTGTCAGCTTTGCACTCTTCTTGCTCTCCCCCCTCATTTCTCTTTTTGCTGGTGTCTGTTTTCACAGTTTCTGTTCCTAAAGACAATAAATCACACAGTTTGTATTTCCTCTCTGTCTTCTCCCCTATGAAAGTGAACAAAAAGACAGGGTAGTTTACTCAACAGAGCCGACGAGAAACAGAGACAAAGTTCATCGTGTGTGACGTTTGGTGAACATTTGTTTTGTTTTTTGTGTTGCTATTTGTGGTACAATGTGCAACTCTAAATATTTGTATCAATTCATTTTATTCCCCAACAGCAATGCATGCAAATCTGGATCTGTGGTATCTTTGTCATGTTCAGGTGAGTTTTATCTTTCGAAAAACAATTTTGATAGGACTCATGGGTGGAAGGTGGAAAATTACGTGGTTGTTGGACCAGTTTTACATGAACTTGCCCTTACACATTAACCAGCAAAACTATTTCTTAGTAACATGAGAAGTTTCCTTCATTCTTTACAACAAATACAATTTAAAAAAAAAAAAGTTCTGGACACAAAATAAAATTGTCCGACCTGACTTTTACTATCAGAATACGCTACGTAGATCAATAAAACAAAGCACAAATGCAGTAAAAGTTTTAAATGGACCTCAGAAAACAGTACAATGATCTTACAAGGTAACTTTGGTCATCAGACTGTGGATACGTGGGCTCTCAGGACCGTATTGTCGGCGGTACAGATGCTTTCATTGAGGACTGGCCCTGGCAGGTTAGTCTACAACTGGGCGGCCATCACACATGTGGAGGCTCACTGGTGTCACCGCGTTGGGTCGTCACTGCCGCCCACTGCTTCACTGGGTCAGTGTAGTTTCCATAAATATCATTTCCAATGAACAGCTTTTGTGGGTGAACAGCATTTACTCACGCTTACCCCTCCTCCTCGCTCTCTTCTTCCGGGCCTTGCAGTAGTAATAAGGAGCTGACTCGCTGGAGAGTGGTGTCAGGCCGGACCTACATGGGCACACTGGGAGGTTCCTATGTGGACAGGATCATAATGAATGGAGACTACGACCCAGCACGAAACGACTACGACATTGCACTGATGAGACTCAGCAGCCCAATCAGAGTGGGAGGTTAGTTTTATTTATTTATTAACCTGGATTGCTATATGTATTAGTATGTTGTTTAACTGACCTTAAGGAGTCTGTAGTTGAAATTTAAAACCTGAGCAGTTTCGGTAAGAGGCAAGGGAGGAGTGTATATGCTTTACTCTATTGCTCTCTTGTGGTGTCTACGTCAAACAGCACCTGCTTCACTATGGATCAAATTCAGCCAGTATGATCAACACTCTAACTTTAACTGTATATGGCCAATTGGACAAAGGTTACATCATAAAATCAGAAGAAGGCTAACGTTTCAGAACAAATGCCATGTCCCTGTCTTTCAGAGAGCCGCAAGCCAGTTTGTCTACCTCCTAAAGCCTTTGACCTTAGTGCCTCAGCCTCCATGGCTGTGACTGGCTGGGGATACCTGGAAGAAAATGGTGAGAGACCACACTACGCCTCATGTTCATCAACTGTCACCCTGTGAACAAGAATATAAGTTATCTCTAACTGAATGTTGCATCCTTGTCCCTTCAGGTAAAGTCTCTCCTTCACTTCAGAAGGCCTTTATCCCTCTGATAGACCGTGCTAAGTGTTCCAGCCCCACAGTGTATGGTAGTGCCATAACCCAGAGGATGATCTGTGCTGGTTTACTGAAGGGGGGAGTGGACGCCTGCCAGGTAACAGTCCACTGACACAAGTTACAACCAATATTGATTAAGGCTGCAAATGAAAAAGAACAATATTACCAGTTTTACCTCTCAAGGCCTGCAGTTCAATGTTAGTTGTATTTTGGATAATGGTCCAAAAAGGATGTTCTCTTCTGGCAAGAGATACTTGAATGTTATAAAAATGTTATTGTGTTGTTATGACTTCCAGGGGGATAGTGGGGGTCCTTTGGTGTACTTCACCTCCTCTCAATGGCATCTGGTTGGAGTGGTGAGCTGGGGCGTTGGCTGTGCCCGGCAGGGACGGCCAGGTGTTTACTGCAATGTAGAAGAGATGTTAAACTGGATTCATACCGTCATTGAGGTACAGAATACAAAATGATACATGATTGTGATACTGCAATACATGCAAAACACCCCCTGATTATTTTTAACTTCATCCCTCCAGAAAACCTCCTGATGTCCTTCATCGTGAAGAGCAGCCTCCTCAAGACAAGACTCCAGTCTAGTCAACCTTGGATGGCCTGTGAAACGACAATAACGTTTTTGATTCAATGTGGCAGACAGAAGATGGGAGACTGCAGTTTCCCATCTGAAAGAAAAGGGAAGTTTAGGATTGATCTCAGCGGCAGGAGAACTGTTAAACGTAGCCATATGCAAACACACACATACACACAGACACACAGACACACAGACACAGACACACACACACACAGCTTATTTCAGGTGTTATTTGGGCCATTGCATGTTCTTATCTCAGGGGACAATATTCATGTTTGCTTATGTGTCACTTTTACAATGTGGTAATCTGACAGATCCAATTCAATGATTAATGTGATTCTTTGAACATTTTATATTTTCTTTTGACCTTAGCAGCCTGGCAAACCTTATCTATGATGTACTTCGTTACATGCTGTGATTGCAGGTGTGCAATGTGTTATGAGCGTTCATACTGTAAACTGCTGTTAAGGAAGGTGACAGACAGAGTACACCTGTGCTATTGTATGTCAGCTGAAGTCTTATGAAGGTTACTATCACCAATATAAGTCATTCCAAGTCTAGGAGTTTACAGCCTTTTATGGTGCTGATTCAGTTGATCTGATGTGTGCCTGTTTTTGTTTAAACATATATGCTCACTTCCTACAACAAACCTATTTTTATAAGCACTTTAAGTGGACAGTGAGGATTACTTGACCTTACCGTATGTACAGATGATTCAAGTTGCTGGTCAAATAAATCACTGAAAACTAAAATTCAATACACAGTTTTCATAGTGCCTCCATAATGAATTTAAAAGTACAAGTGCCTTTATTTAGAAAACTCACACCATGGCCAGAATATTCAGAGTAGTGGCCACAGTTTCCCCCTTTTTTTTTTAGAGCTAAAATGTAAATAAATAAATGTATTTTACTCAAGTTTTAAAAGTGAGAAACAGTGATTATAGAATGTTAATTTGTAAATTGTGTGCATTCAGCCAACACCCTGCCATTATGTCATCTATTTTAATCTTATTTGTTCAAAGTCAAAGAATACATCTACCTGTATTTATGGTTTATATTTCATGCTCTTGTCTATGGAGATCGACACAAAATTAGGATAAATTGGCACCTCTGAATTCAAAAACAGTCTACAGGTTTTTAAATGTACACACAGGAATGTCATTTCTTTCTAGAGTTGGTGCATGGCGGATGACATTTGACTGTATATATGGTACATTTTGTTCATGTTATATACTTGTAAATAAGTTGTAAATATAATAAAGACATTGTGCTGTAAATGTAGATCTCCCTTCCATTCACTGTTCCTCTCCTCCCAAGCACACATCCTCTGACCCAAAGTTATCAAAAAGCAACAGGGAACAGAATTTATTTAAAGGTTGGATTCTTCGATGTCACCCAAGGTATTGACAAAAACAGTTTTTAGCATCGACAGTGAAAAAAATAATATGGGAGTCCAGCTCTATTGGTGCTTGGACCCCAAAATAATCAACAATTTCTATCAGTGCGGAAGAATGATAAGACCACAGCAGAGGGGGGAGGGCCAATGAAAAGAGTCAAGTGAAGCATGCTACAAGACAGACCATAGATAAAAAATAACAAGACTGTTGATTTTATATGAAAAAAAAACATTTATAATTTCCTGAATATCAGAGAGCGATAAAGGCCAATAGCAAAACACAACTTTAAACAGTGCAGACGATTTCGAAAGGTTCAGGTGGTAAATGTAGTAGTCCATGTCTGAAAGCCATCTCCACATTACAGCCTTTATTCTTCACAAAAATAGATTGATTGGATAGTTTTACCCCAGCCAGTGGCTAATCAACATTATTTATTGTCAACAATAGGAGGACTGAGTGCTGAAAAAATTGAAAAGGCACTTTTAAGTCCTCCAGAACACGCTGCAACAACTCACATGCTAATTAGCATTTACATATTTGTGTGTGTGTGTGTGTGTGTGTGTGTGTGTGTGTGTGTGTGTGTGTGTGTTGGGAGGAGGAGGGGAGAGGGGCTTGTGTTACATAATAGATGCTCTTGTGTTATCTTCGTGAACGATGGCTGGGGCCTTTAAATGGGTCCTGGTCAAGAAAAAAGAAAACGAGATGTAAAATAGATTAAAACATTCGCCATGTGTTAAGATAATCAAATATAGTTCAATTAATTTTTGGCAAGCAAATATAAAATGGATTACAGGAGATTAAGTGTAGGGGTATATGTTTTTGTTAGGATTGTAATGATACATATTAGGATTTAAGATTGGTTTTCATTTCCAGAAAGGTATGTGGTTAAATACGAAGACATTTTTACGATTGGAAAACCAAATCACAGACTTCCCCCTAGCACTCCAGATACATGCTACATCTTTTTACCTCATCATCATCACTGTCATCAAATGCAACTCCTTTAGATGCCTGGCTCTGGCTCTGAGAGCTGAACTTGGTGAAGGACGATGAAGACGATGCTGACCTGTAGTAAGCAAGAGAAGGAGCCAGGGTGAAACAAATGGTCAAAGGAAGCATCACAGATATTGCATATAAAGTACGTAAGAGAGAGTCTGAATCTAGTATGGACATCTGTGTGAATTCAGGTTTTTCTTTTCATAATGTACTGGACTACCACATTGTAGACTAAACACAGACAGACCTTGAAGGGGGTCGGGTAGCTTTTGTTACAGGCATATCTTCATCTGAGTCATCAATAGTCACCTAAAGACAGATAGAAATGCAAAGCAAGTTTAAGGGTATAGTTTACATACTGTATATGCGTGAGTCGTCATTTGACTTACTTCATCTGCAGCCCGAGATGATCTTTGGGATGAAGCTTGAAATGCTGAATAATGAGGTATAAAGAAGAGGGAAACATTGAAGTCATGAAATAAATTTAAGTGTTGCATACAGAACGTTAACTGCATGTCCGTATATCATCACACTCACACGCATAATGTCACTCTCCTACCTTGAATGATGCTTCTGCTTTGGGTTGAGGCTGAGGATTTCTGGGAACGGCCCCGACCAGCTGGCTTTGGTTCAGAGGCAGTTGCACCTAAAGTGGATAAATGAACAACTCAGAACAAGGATTTTACTTTCTAATGAACAATTGTATACACATAACACTAACATTAGTAAGAGTGCAAATTTCTGCATCAACCTTTCTCCCGAGGCTGGTAGGCTGTGTGTGTATGGTGTGAACTCCCACTTGTGGTATTTACTGCTTTAATGCTTTTATGCACAAAAAGGTATTACTTTGTGCATTTGCTCTGATTCATTGTCTTGTACTAAGACAACATTCTTCAATAAGTCTGTGGATCAACTATTTACCACCATCTTACTCTTGCTGCACATCTACTTTCACTTCATCTTTGTGGCAGATAATATGATAACTCACCTCTTCCCCTTCCCCGGCCTCCTCGCCCTCTGCCTCCTCGTCCTCTGCCTCGTGTGGGGGGAGGCATTGGGGCCGAGCCTTCGTCAGAGTCCAAAGCAAGGTCATTAGACATGTCAAAGTCTACAGGCTCATTGCCGCCACGCTCCAAACGGTGAGCTTTGGCTCTGTTGAAAGCCTGAGAAATAGAGATAGAAAGCACACAAAGTGTAACACAACAGACAACACAACATGTCCGGCTTCTGTGCAATCATTACTTACCTCTTTGATTTCGTTCTCTTCCTCAGTTGTGTTCTTTTTGGAGTCTCTGAATCGCTGGATCTGAAAATGTAAAAAACAGCATTCTTTTACTGACGTGAAACATTAACATCCTTTGCCTTACTTACCATGCAATCCCCAGCCCTTACCTCAGTGTCTATATCTTGCTCCGTGGTTACTGCTCTGCTTTGGAGGTGGAGCCGTGTCTTCTCTAACTGGTAATTGATCAGCTCCTCAATTGCGTCCTTCTCATCTTTTTCTACAAACTCCTGAATTGCCTTGCCCATGCCCTGCTCCGTCAGAAGGGACAGCTGCACAGTCTGTGAAGATATTTATAAAAAAGAATATTCAATAGAAACAGTAGATAAGTGTTATGACACCCTGTAAGTCTGTGAAGGTAAATCTGTGTGCAGTACCTGTTCAGTTGCCTTAAAGTACTCTTTAACCATGTCCTCCACTCTCAGCCCCTCAACTGCTGTGTTTTTTATCAGTTTGCCGTAGTCCACATTGACCTCATCTAAAAAGCACAAAGATTTAAACATGTCAAATAAAACAATGCTGTAAATAGAGCAATAGTGTATGCCGTAGATCTATAGCTGTGTATTGAGCTCGAGTCAGACCTTTGATGCTCTCCTTCTGCTCACGGTGTCTGAGAAAGTGAATGATGTCTTTTGGGTTGGCTACACGGTCCACAAACTTCTGACTGAAGCGAGAAGTGTTGAACGTATCAAAGCCTCCAGTGTAGTCAACCTAGGAAGGCAATGAATGATGAGTTTGACTGAAGTGGAATGGGAAGGTGGGTACACATGCTGAAAGTGTCTCCATCTTACCCTCAGGCGAATAAGAGGTTTCTCTGGGGTGAGCGGACATCCAAGTCTTTCTCTTTCAGCTTCGTTTAACATCTCTGTAACCTACAGAATGACAGAAAAATTAAGACACAAATATTAGGGTACGGATGGGAGCATCAAACAAATGGATGTTTGTTGGTGGCTCTTAAGTGTTACCTTTGCATAGCACAAGTCCTCCACCTTCTTTGTGACCTGGGGTGTATCAGATGTGAAGTGGTCTTCATAGTCATTTAGCACCACATCTTGGATGAAGAACTGACGCACTGTCTTTAGAGGGATCTTTTGCAGGTTCATTTTACGACCGTTCACCCTCAGCAGCCCTATGTGCCTATATATATATATACACACAAACAGAGTGTTTGGCCTTCCTTATCTCTTTAAGACACTGTCAGAGTATAGAGTGGACTATCCATTGTGAGTGTGTCTGAGTATGTGTGTATTTGTTTGTACTTCTTGGTGGCCTCTCCAGGGGACAGGGAGGTGGCTACAGAGCTGCCAGGCTGCGTCACATAGAAGAGCTGCTGTTCATTTCTGGCTGGCGTAATCAAACACTCATGCTCATGACCCCAAACCACCAAGTCGATAAATTCATCCAGGAACTGCTCAGGGATGTAGTTTGTGGGTCCGTGTTTACTCCTAGAGGAGACACATAGGCAGAAAAGACAACAATTCAAAACAAATCACAAAGTCTAGCGTGATATTAGGTAAATATAGCCGTTTGAATCTCTAAACCACAAACATGCACAGACCTATTCTGATGGATGGTGAAGAGGTTAAACCATTCATCTTGGTCTTCTTTAGGGCGAAGCATTGTGACCTGGTTGTTGACAAACATCCTGTACAAGCGCTCATCTGGGATGGAGCCTACACACACATGTATACTTAATTTAGACCAAAACATTAATAATGTTTCCAATCTTGGCAGAACAGAGGCACGAAATAATATAGGAATGAGTAAGTACATCATGATACAAATAAACTCTTACCAAGACCAAATAAGGCTATCTTGGTGTTGCCTTTCTGCATTAGGATGGGACTAATTTCTATCCTCTCCACTGACTGGGAGTGGCCAAAGTGATTGACAAGACCAGAGGCACTTAGCAGATCCAACGCACACAAACCTTCAGCCTTGAAGGGGAAAAAAGTAACTTTGTCATTAAAACAAACAAATATACACTGTATAAAACAACTTAACAGACACACAGATGAACATACTTGTGTTGAGTTCAATGTAATTTATTTCATGGTGGACTCAACTCACCCCAGTTGGGTCATCATGGTTACCATGAATGCTGAATGCAGGGATAGAGATGTTCAGGTTTTCATCCTGATAGTTAACCCAGGGGAACCTGCAACACGTCAACAAACATAAAACAACATTAATGTAACAGGACTACACAGTTTTTATCAATTGACCACACAAACACAGCAGAACTGACTGAGTGGTGTTGAAGTTGACAGCCTGGTCACTGAGAATGTTGAAGTTTATTGGCGTGTCTCCCATGCAATATTTCCTCAGCATAGTGATGCAGCTGTGGAGGCATCGGCGGGAGGGCTTGTTGTCATGAAACAAATCACCACCCAGCAAGATGAAATCTACCTGCAAGCAAAAAAGCAAATAGAAAGCAGTGGGCGTTTGGAGCAGGTAGACTTTATTATGTCCATTCAAGCATATAGAGATCAACATATTGAGTCATCCAAATCCACATTTATCAACTTGTATTTACCTGATTTGTCTTGGCACATTTCAGGATCTCATCGAGTGTGTTAAAAGAGTCATTGCCACGGATAGCGTCCTTCTCGAGGTAACCGAGGTGAATATCTGTCGCAATCAGGATCTTGAAGGTATCCTCATCATCCCTAGAAAAAAAAACAGCACACAACACAACTTGTACATTAGCTTTAACTGTGAATCATCTAGATATCAACTATTTGCTATTGAGAAAAGACTCACATGGTGTCGACCGAGGACATGATGATCTGAGAAATTAGATCTTACTCCTGACAAGCGGTCAACAAAAAGGCTTCCCCTGCAGAAAACACATTTAGCACAAAACATCTTGCTTAAAAAAGATATTCTGGCATACATTTAGAATGATGAGCCTAAGCAATACATTTGCATAACTATTATGTTTGCATATAAGGAGCGAATATAAATACCACATATCAATGTTAGGTCACAATAATAAAGATAATGTCCATTCATTGACAGACCGTGAGTAATTCGTGGGAACTATTGTAGAATAAATGTCATATTTTGGTCAGAGTTTCTAAAAGAAAGCCATGTTTATAATATCTTGGTGACCGAACAGTACACTTCACAACGTAAGGTATTACTGTGTGATAGCTCGCTAGCTAATTATCCGTTCGTGAAGTCATAGCTCACAACAACATTTAGCTAAGTTACTGCCAATCTGAGCTAAGTTACAGTTAGCTTTCACTTTAGCTAAAAACCACGAACAGCTAATGTGAGGTGCAAGTTATCATTGAGATAGCGAACAGGAGCTACACCTGAGAGTTTACAAATCAGGCAACAAAGCTAGGTCAAACGTTAGCCCACGTGTCTATTGAACGTTAAATAATTCACGTTATTTATAGTGTATACTACGAGCTACAACCATATAACTACAGCCCACCTCCTCTTGAGTTCAAGAACTGGTTAACATGCCAGAAAACTCCCGGCAAGTCTTGCAAAAGCTCCATCCTCGTCTCTCACAGAGGGCTCACAGTTATTGTAGTTTTATTAGGAAACAGCAGTGTTCTAAACACTGTAATAATCACGGAAGGAAAACTACACTTCCGGTAAGAAAACGGTGTGCGCTTGTTTTACTTATCCAATGACGCCGGTTTGGCTGGCTCTACCAGAACGCTTCACGTGTATCGGTGCCGCGTCGGGCGGGCTACTCTGGTGAACATATCGTTCTAACCCTTCAGAAACCATGGATTGTGCTGCTTGTCAAGCGATGTTTTCTTTTCATGACCTACATTAGCGGCAGTGGCAGCCACAGTCGTAGCTAACAGGCTGACAATCGGGAATTAAAAACGACTGTAACTGTTATTTCACTTTTAACTAGCATTAACGTATTTTCTATAATTTAACTACTTCTCAGCACAGGCAGTGTTGGCTGGATTGGCTGCATTTCAATGGAGACGCTGTCAAAAACACCCGGTGCTGATGATACGCAGGAGAAGGTAGCTTTATCCTTAAGTTACTATCATTACATTTAGTCAGGTCTGTTTGCCACTGCTCGTGGTGGACGACACGGAAAGTTGCTACAACTCAGTCCAGCTGATGTTGCAGACCTGGAGAAGTTGTACCGTCGTGTGTTAACGTTATGTTTTACTTGTGTTGGACAAGACTCATGTAACGTTAATCTAAGGTTTTAGCTCATAACTTAACCTTTCCACTTGTATTGATCATGATGAGATGGGGGCTACTATTGCTGTCACATCCCCATTACTCATATAATTAAAAAAAACAAAACTTTAATGGATGCTGGTCAACATGTAGCCCTGTTTCTCTGCAGGAGCTGTGTCCACCACCAGCACCGAGTGGAGTGGTATCTGACAGCCTTTCACTCCCATCTTACAAGGACTACCCTTCTCAACGTCCCTTCATCAACACACTTTTGCATCACACACCTCAAACACGCTCACATCAGTCTTGTCGCCCATCATCTCCCAGTAAGGCATTCCCAGAGACCAGCAGTGCAGGTAACTTCATTAAATGTATGCATTCATGTTTGTGCTTTATTTTTCCCTTTTCAAAGTTTCCATTCAGGTATTGTGGTGTTTCAGCGCTCCATGGTAACAGCATGTGCAACATGATGCCGCACTACATGAACGTCTCAGTTGCACTGACATCTATCCATTCTTTCTTAGCATCCTCCCTCTCTTCCCATCCTACCCTCCAGTTTTTCCATCCAAACTTTAAAATGTTGTGTTTTTTTCACCACAACTTAATTCATGCCCTCCATATGTTTAATACATGTGTCATGTTCGTGTAGAGATCTTATCTGCCCTGAGGAACCTCCAGGAAAAGATCCGGATGTTGGAGTTGGAGAAAGGACATGTGAAGCTCAGTCTGCACACTGTGGGGGAAAACGCCACATCATACACACATATGCAGACTGATGAAGTGACGCAGAGACTCCCCAAGCATCCCAAAGACCCAGAAAGGGAAATACGTAGACAGTCCGACTGCAATCAAGGTGGGTGTATGAATATCATATTATAACTTGTTTATTTCCCCCTGCTGTTCCTTACAGCTCATGGTGTCTCTCTGCTCTCCAGTGTTGATAACTCACCTGGCTGCTGCCGAGTCTCGCTGTGTGAAGCTGGAGCGACAGCTGGATCACATGAGGAGGATGCTGCGCAGTGCCAAGGCGGACAGGACCAGCCTGCTCAAACAGCAGGTTTGTGTTCCTGAGGCCCATAGAACAACTTAAAATAAAGCCCTCTGATGTGTGAGTGAGTAGATTTGTAGAAATTTATTAATTGTTCTCTAATATTTCAGATATCCATGGAGACGACCAAGTCAGCTGATCAACAGTGTGACACAGAGTTTGAGCATGTCCAGTTGGAGAAGCTGGAGCGATTGGAGCGGGAGTATCTTCGGCTGACACATACACAAAACAACGCTGAGGTACAGACAAGGACACTGCTCAATCTGAGAGGGAAAGGTCAATTTTTGGTTAAAGTACTACTAGAAATAATCAAAATAATCCCCAACCAAGTGCTGTAGGTCAAAAGACCCTGACCTAGCTCTGGTTCTCCAGATTAGTTAAGAAATCACATGTGTGGGCATTGTCTTTTTTCACGCCAGGATGACGTTGAAAAGATAGTGGGCAGTGACGAGAGGGTAGGGGGGAATCAATTGTATTATTATTATACCAATAAAGCTGATTGTACATGTTTTATTATGTCAGATGAAGATTCGGCAGCTGGAGATGAAACTACAGGAGCAGGAGCACCAGAGAAAGCTGGTTCAGGATAAGGCCAATCAGGTATCAAGGATTTGATTTGGATTTCTCTTTAGCTTTAATCGCCACTATTGACAGTTGTCATGTTTGCTATACTTGAA
This sequence comes from Clinocottus analis, assembly GCF_023055335.1. Taxonomy (NCBI): domain Eukaryota; kingdom Metazoa; phylum Chordata; class Actinopteri; order Perciformes; family Cottidae; genus Clinocottus; species Clinocottus analis. The sequence continues at coordinate 11,948,111 of NW_027175931.1, read as the reverse complement.
AGGAAGTGCAGGCTATTGTTTGAAATACTGCATTTTTTATGCTAAATATACTTTTTAAATTTCTCCACACTCAAAATATACTCAAAACTTAAAATAATGTTTTGTGTGTGTGTGTGTGTGTGTGTGTGTGTGTGTGTGTGCGTGTGCATGCGTGTGTGTGTGTGTGTGTGTGCGTGCATTCCTCAGCTGCAGACCGGTTTGGAGACCAATAGGATACTGCTGCAGTCAGTGTCTCCTTGTCTGTCCAGCAGACAATCCAAAGAGAAGAAGTCGTATTCAAAGGTAAAGAACTCTACATTTCAAAACTTTTTCTACGGTTTGAGATTGCTTCTTTCCCTCTTTGAACAAATTTGACAAGGATGTTGAAGACAAGAGTTTTTCTCCAATGTAGCACATCTCTTAATGTCACATTGACTAAAGAAGGAAGGAATTAAGTGTTATTTGTTTGAATATCTTGATAATTTTTTAAGATGGTAAAAAAAAATGCAACTGTGGAAGTTGCATTTTTCTGCTTTTATTTCCTTAAAAATCACCAAACATATATAATAAACTCAATATAAAATGAGTTTGAATAAAAATATATATATATATTGAATGTGAAAGACTAATCAAGCTTTTTGATAGATTAACTCATAATAAAAAAAAAACATAATTAGCTGCAGGTCTACTTCATACTCACAAATCTACTTTTTCCTGTGGATTTTAGTCGTGTTTATGTTGTTTTTTCCTTTCCAGAAATCTCCACCACAGCAGTCATCCCACACAGAGCCACACTACAGACTGAGCCTCAGAGATGTACCTTTTGTTGCTGGAACGGTAGAATGGGCACATGTTTATATGTAGAGTTAGTGTTGAAATTAAAATGATATTCATTCAATGCTGCACCTCCCTAACGCCATCTCTATTCAACTCTCTTTCTCCTCTCCTAACTTTCAGTCAGTCGGCTGCAGCCACTCAGTCCGAGCAAACGTCCAGTCAGTTTTGTCCCTCCTGAAACGACACCAGCCACACCTCTGCAACAGCCGTGTCCTCTCGAACAACGCAAATGGCTATGAGACGGGATGTCGCAGGCATTCAGACGGCTCCTCTTCCTCCTCCTCCTCCGCTAGGGAGGAGGAGCTGTCAGAGCTGCTGCAAACACTGCAGGAGGAGCAAAGACTCATGAGCTTGTGAGTGTGGCTGTGTATGAGCTCTATAAGGAATAACTTACTTAGAACACTGTAGAATTTGAGTCTGTTTTGTGTTGCAGGGAGCAGGACGAGTTGATGAGGCAGGTGGAGGTCAGTGTGTCAGACCAGGAGAGAAAAGAACTTCAGAGGGAGCAGGAGATGCTGCTGCTGAAAATGGAGAGGAAAGGAGAACAGATTAATACGCTCTACAAACACAAAATACATGTAGGTTTTCTTTTACACAGAAACAATTCAGCTCACACAAACCTAAATTGCAAAAGTAAGATGCTGTTTTCTCTCCTTTTTATTCATCTCTCTGCTAGATAAAGAAGTTGAGAAAGGAAGCTAATTCCAGGCGGAACAGTGGGAGCGAGGCGAGGGCGACTTCCACAATGTCCACTAGAGGTCGCTCTGCCGCACCAGTCAAAGTGAGACCAGGAGACAGAAGCAAGGGGAACCTGAGGCTTCTGAGGGACATGAGGGCTCTGCAGACCTCATTACGAACCTGAAACCCACCAGGGCATGAATACACGCATCAGGTTCATCTTGCTTGTGCTACCTACCTAAGATCAGCATTTCATGGTCAAAATACTTGTTTTGTCTACTCTATGAGGAAAATGTAACACTTCTAAACAGACTGCTTAAACAAGACCTACGTTTTCTCTACCAGTCCGTCCGCCCAAAGTGCATTTTGTTAGTCTGATGAATTATCTTGTCAAATGCCTTTTCAGAATATTTTGAATTAAATTAGGGTTGACTTGTTCTTAATTAAGATGAGTTTAAACTCGGCCTGGACTTTACTTGATGTTTAAGTCCTTTGCCAGAAGGAGGCATGAGGGTTCAGAGTGACAACGTGGCTATGTCATTGAAGATTCATCAATGAAGAAAAATGTTAAAGGACATTTTAATTGTAGGTTTACAGAATTTTTCTGAGCATGGGAACAATTTTTACAATAATAGACAGCCAAGTCTTATTAAATATATACATATTTAAATACAGAAGCTTAAATCTTCTGGTTCTAAAACATTCCTGGGTTCCTTGATAGTTACAGATTCTCACACATGAATATTTATAAATAGGATGCAGCAGCAACCATGGTTTTAAGAAACGGTAGTGAGGAAATTGTCCATGACATTTCTGCAATTTAATTAGGACTTTTTTTTTAAGGACTGTATTGTATTTGGTCAAAATAAACTGAACCCTCTCACTATGTGTGTGTGTACTGTATGCACTCATGTGTTGTGTGTTAAGATCAGAAATGTTTTATTGTTTCAACAAATATGTCTGATTTTTTATTTTTTATTTTTTTTACAATCATGGGATACCTATTTTTTTTTAAGTGAAAACAGTTTTTCAAGGAATAAAGTATTTGTGTTTGATTACAGTGCTGCTACTGTTGGGCTCTCATGTTTGACACAGTTGTTTTAGCTCACGTTGATGCTGGTATCATGGACCGCGGTCATGACCTCAGTGGACGTTTAAGCAGTTTTCCACATCAACATTTTTTAAAATTTTTTTATCATAACCACAAAAACAAGAAATCTACTCTTTCAAAAATCAGGGATGAAGCTGGAGTCCAGGACACGTTTCATATGAAGTCTAAAAGGTTGAAATTGCCATGCTGTTAAACAGACACCTGCAAGCTTCTAGGTACCTTTTGCCAAAGGTTGTCTTGAGGCACTTTGGAGAATATTTCTTGAATTTTAGCAAACACTCGGGCTATGATCACATGCTACAGACTCTAGGAGAAATTCCTGTCTGTTTAAATTGGGATTTGTAATTGCCAATTGTTTGCTTTTTTGATGCCCTGCAGCCTTTATCAGCTGTATATCAATCTTATTCCCTCTCACTCACTTTTGTCTTCAGTTGTAGTTTTTCAGAGGCAGCACAAGGGCGACCTTTGATCCAGCCTGAGTGAACCCCCGCTGTCATCAGGTCTGAACCCCAGACTTGCTCAGCCATCAAGCCCCGGGACTAAGAGCTAAGGAAGCCTGCACACTGATGATCAGTCACAGGATGCAGCATTAGACCGGTTAAGATGTAAAAAATGAATACAACTACAAACCAACAATCAAATCAAACACACCCAAACCAGGTTCTGTGTGGTCCTGTGAGCTGGTAATTACTTCTAGCAATCAACAAATGGCTGATCGACTATACATGATTCAACCATGGTACAGCGTATTTAACAAGTTTCATTGCTCTTGAACACCAAACATTGCTAAAGGAGCTTTTGTGTAGATGGCATCATTCATCCTCACTGTGTATTTACAGCTCAATTCCCCCTTGAGTGAATGTACAATACTTTGGATGCAGCACATTAAATATTACATTAAAGAACACTGCATTTGCTTTGCTTGTAGACCATGTCTGACATACTAAATAATGAATGCATTTTTTTCCGTCAGTGATGGACTAATATTTCGATGAGCACAAAAGATAAATATTCAGTTCATATTATATAATACTCATTTGTTCACATGCAACATGGTGTATAATCAACACACTCACTCTTGTTTGCTTGATGCATTTAACCAACAAATTATGCAGGTTTATTTGAAATAGGGGTGTTGCAATATACTGAGAATGATAACTGTGATATTTAAATATATTATGTTAATACACATTATGTAAATACAAAAATCCAGGGCTCTTAAATCATGTGTTTTCTACAGGTATGGTAACAGACTCTCTTCCCACCACCCTGAACAAGTACATTCATTTGCCAAAAAAGAGGCAAACACACAATAGAGAAAGTTTCAAATGAATTTGACTGACAGCAATGTTTTGTCCTTTACATTTTCTAAAGATAGACAGATGATATTATTATCATGAACAGTGAAAATGTGATATCGTGACAGCCCTAATTTGAAGCATTGACATTTCAGCTAATGCCAAAATACTGAGACGACAAATGTGAACTTCAAGAGACCTCGAGTGGACTTAGTTTGCACAGTAACAGTTTATGACTATTGAAGATGCCTTACATTCATCTTCATAATAGTATACAAAACACTGGTTTATTTACAAGGAGCCTTTCGTACATGAAAGCAGAGACTACTATGTGTGAAGTGCAGTGAAGAAGATACTCCTGAAAAACACTGTCAAGAAGCCGTTCACATGTTTCGAGGCACACATGGCCCCTTGATTACTTACAGTTTCCTTCGTTTAAAGAAACAAAGATAGATAGCTAATGAGTCTGATGTTGCTCATGAGGCCTGAGTCAGAAACCACAACAGCCCGTAAAATGGCCGTCACCTGCAGGTGTAGGTCTCACTCCGAAATGACACCCCAGGTCAAGAGAGGAATCCAGACATCTGATCCTCTCTGCAGAGGGGCGTGTGTCACATCACTGTTAACCGGGCCTGGATTGCAATGGTCTGATGAAAACAACACCTGTAACCAGAGTCTTCTGTTTGTGTGGTCAGGTGTGATAAAATCGGTCTGCGGGCTCACTCATCCACACTGACCAAAAGGAAGAGGCTAACCGGTTTTGAGGCTCATTTCATGTGTTTAAGTCTTCAAAAGTTCTGCTTCTATCAGGAGTCTGTTTCAGTTATGGAAGCCAGCTCAGTGATTTTAGGCTCCAGTTTGGCCAGAACTGGCCGGTTAGTGTAAATGTCATCCACAGGTAGAAGAAACGAGACAGATTTTACCTTGGCTCTGAAAGATCAAAGACATCGTCACGTTAAATGACTGCAAAGTTGCAACTTATAAATAGGTGTATGCTGTAAAGACGACATATCTTGACATACATGACAGGCCAGTCTGTACCTGTTTGTGTGGACGTATTCCTGCAGGGAGTGCCTGTTGGTTATTTTTCCCATTTCTCCTCCGGCTGAGTTACAAAAGATACCGTTACCATGCTGGATCTGTTCATGTAGTCTTCCCCACCCAGAGTCACAGGGCTGTGCCTTGTCAGTCCTCCCCTCTGTCATAATCACACCGGACAGACTGGAGCTTATAGAGTATCTTCGGACAGTCATGACAGCATTCTCTGTAAAATAACATGAGCGTTATGCATGAGATTGGATTAATTTCCCCAGAGATGGATATGAAAAGAAAACACTGAGGACATTTTTTGATTTTGAAATCAAAAACGTCCTGTTATTCTTCTTTCTAAGCCAATTAAAATATATAAATCACTTTTTAGTTGTTTTTTTTAACCATAAACACATGTTTTCTGTTACTTTCTCACATGTTGTTGCTGTGAATAGAACGTGTATTTCTGTTACAATGTGTCATTTAACCTCTTTAACTCAGTTCAGCCCCAGCTCTTCTTCTAAAAAATTGCGAATGGTTTGCAGAAAGCTTCCAGAAGCTTTATAGAAAGGTGCGCAAATCATGTGGCATAAAGCTAGGGATGTGAAAATGTATATTTTCCTGTGGAGCTCTCTCGAGTCACTTTTGAGTCCTCTCCAGTCATAATTATGCTTTGTTAATATTTATGGTTAAAATGTGTTGTACATGTCAAATGGACATGTATGCTCTCGCAAGGCCAGGTTGTGCAGTTCTTTTTCCCCAACATCTCGACTCTTAACGTGCTCTTAGATTTCAAAGTATTCGCTCATTTAATGTGTCTCCTATGAGACCTACAACTTTATTAGTGTAATGCTACATCGTTAAAGTGCACCATTCAAATACTTGCTGTGTTAAATGACACATTATCACATTAGATTTATTTTTTAAATGACTTCACGCACAAACAGACCACTTTCGTGCGTTGTATTGTGATGATGTGGCCTATATTTGAATAATATTTGAATAGTATGAATGCACAGCGGTGCCGTAACCGGACCTCTCACCTTGGTATTGGCCCTCCAGGACTGGCGCAGACGCATTTCGCCTCAGGTTCACATGTGTGTTTTCCTCCCTTCCCTCTCCTGGAGGTGCCGGGCTGGCTCCCCCTTGCATTGCCCCAGCTGCCCGCTGACAGGAGTCCCCCCGCAGCTCTCGGTTCTCCGCCTCCAGTTTATTGATTTCATCGCGCATCTCCATGATAACCTGCGCCAGGCCGCGGGTGCTCTCCATGGTGCTGCCGCTGCGCTGCCAGTACCACGGCTTCCCAAACACCGGCGAGGAGTCGTGCAGGAGAAGCTCGCCGTGCCGCTGGGGTTTTAACATGCTGCTCGCCAAAGCTTCTGCGGTCTTCCCGCTGTGTGCCTTTCTCTGTTGCGTTTGCCTCAATCTCAGTCCAGGTCTTGTTCTGGGGAGATTATGTCACCTTTCACCACTTATACAGCTGAAAGGGCTCCGGTGATCAGTCAGCAGCACACAAAGGATGTTTTATTAATCAGCCTCGGTGTCCTGTGTCAGGAAAACTAAGCAGGGGTCGGAAATGAAATGTGCACTGCATTAGAGCTTGAATGGCGAGAGACCTCTAACTGCAGGATGGAGAGCATTTGTATAAGTATAGATTTGATTTATGTCTTCGCTAAGGGATATTTTCAACTGAATATCTGTTCCTCTGTCTCGTGAGCGTGTATATTAATTGATAACAGCAGAGGTTTGGCAGTCAATGATGACGATGAATGATGATGGGAGAGCTTTGAAAAACAACATATAAACAAAACAGGTGTTTGATAAATAATAAGAGAAGGAATCACTGCAACATCAAATACAGGCGTGCATGCACACAAAGAAGAAAATGACAGATAATTCCACTCAACGGGGCCTCACAGCTGAGATTGAACAGCTGCAGTGGCCATGGACACAGGCTGTAACTAACCCATGATGAATAGAGCAGACAGCATTTGAGCACACCTGTAGCTTAGCTAGTCTGACTGCAACATGAAAAGAGGTTTAAAACGGCCCACATACATTAAAATAATTTATAAAAATAGAAAATACTGTCTTATGACCTGATGGCTACCAGGTGGCGGCTTTGAGACTGTTTGTCGACTCCTCTGTGACCTGGACTGAATGTTGCTGGCTCAGAGCAACCTGACCCCCCACAGTGTAGGCTACTAGGAGGGAGACAGGCGGCTCTGTGGAGGAGAGAAACCCAATCAGGCCTCTCTTTCTGGTTCACAAAATAGGCTACAGAGAGGGAGGGAGGCGAGAGAGAGGAGACAGAGGAGGGAAGAAATACTGAGCGTCTGAAGGAAATTAGTTTGTAAAAAAGAGGTAGGAGGTCAGTGAAACTCTATCTGCTGCACCTCAGATGTGCAACTTATTGCCACTGTCCAAGTGGCATTATTTGGGTGACGTAGACGTAGAAATGTTTCAGCCATCTCATCAGATAGAAACAGCATGCTGTCTTTTACCACCAGCTGTATGTTCAGGGCCACTTAATCTCTTTTATGCACATTTCCACAAGGCTTAGCATCAATAAGTAAACAACCACTCTGCAGCTCGATCGCGGCGTGGTCAGTAATTACACCCAACTATTGGAAAAAAAAGGAAAAACCCCATCCCATAGAGAACTGTCAATCATTTCACTTTCATTGAAACCCCAACCACACGTTTTATCCTTGATGTCTTCTCACAATACATGTTATCATAACGTTTCTCTCTACATTACTTTATTTAAGTGAATGAAAAGCACCTCGTATGCAAAAAAACACTCCCTGTTATCAACTAAACAAAATCATTCTCTTTACTAATTCCTATTTCCAGACGGCATCTTAGCTGCCCATTTATTAAATAAGATGTCAATATGGTGATGGTGAAAAATGAAGTCAACAATGAAGATGCAAAGCACAAAGGAAACCAGAGCCTCTGGGTAAACATCATGCAGACGGTCTGAAACAGAGACACCAAAACAACAGAGAGACGCGCAGCAGTGATGATGAGAGCCTCCAGGCTCCGTGAAATGAAAAAATAAATAAAAAAAAGAACTGTTGGATTTGGATTTATTTGGCTACTGACTTTGTTTAGATCTTTTTGACTTTGGAAAATAAATCAATGATCCAAAACAAAGGATAGTTGCTTTTGCTATCCCTTCATTTCAGACAGGATTCCTGTACAGTAGCAGTAACCCCGCCTTCCTGAATAGTTTCTTCAAAACAATTGATAAGCAAGGAAAAAATATTTTGGCACCATGCATGCACTTTAACAGAGCAATATGCCTTAAAGCACTGGCTGAGGCATTGTGTGAACGGAGATGACATGGCAGGTTGACCTCAAGCCGAATGTCTTTCTTCAGTTAAAACAACCGGACCTCTTGTGTCTGGATGCTTTAATGCAGCAGAGCATTTTTATCTCTTGCATTGGGCTTTCTCCGCTATACCAAATAATTTGAGTGCCATTTACTCCTTGAAAAAAATTGGAAAAAAGACAACAGAGTCCGAATCATAATGAGAGACATGAACGCTGGAAATGTACAGTATAGTTTCATAATGGTGATTCAACCTCCGTTTCTTCACGTTAAAACTGGAAACATTACAATTGGTAATAATAGCTGCTGCATATGAATGTAAAAAAACAGCTGCTGTTATCCTGTGCACCATGGACCTGTGTAAAAAGTGATTTTCATCTTTGCTATTACACACATTTCCATTTGTAGTGCAGCTGAAAGTCCTCACGCTTATCTATACTTAGCTGCTATCTGGTCTCAGGCTCGCTCAACAGACAGAATGTGAGGGTTGCTGTGCACAGCTGCAGCCAAGGCACAATTACATTTAAAAAAGCTCATTTAAATCTGGATTAATGCAATTAACATAGTGAACAACATGAGCTATACTGGGAGGACGGGTGATCTGAATGTAAGGTATGAAATGATAGTAAACTGACATGTGAATGAAGTGGAAAATGATGTAGTCTAATTTTGGACATTAACAAAATTTTATTTAAATGTTATACATAAAACTTTAGTTGTTGTTCTTTTTTTAATTCAGCTAAACAAATATTTATATATTGTATATTTTATAAAAAACAAACATTTCAAACGTTTTAAATATTAATATTTCTTATTTACAATTCAAAACAGTACAGGAAATAATAACAGTAACAATGCAATTCCAATCATAAAAATGTTACAAAACATACTTTTTTTTTTTTGTTTCCACTTGAAAATTGGCAAGCTGATATTTCCAGAACGTTAGCAAGGATACAAAGTAGCAATGTGGAGCTGCTCTACATTCAAACAAGAACTGGAGGTGCGTTCAACTCTTCAGATGCTTCGTTAGTTAAAAAACCTGTAATCCAATTATGTTTTCACATTCGTCATCTTAAAAGATCTCTTGAGATAGTTTGAAGTACAATGATATTCCACAGAAAAAATGTAAAAACGGTCATCAAAACCCACCAGGGCTCTCTGTGTTAGATAAACAGATGAACGCACCTCGAGCTTAGTAAGGTCACTGTTCTCTAAAGGGACTGGGTTGTGGACAGAAGGCGCATGTCGGGTGGTTGTGTGCATGTATATGTGAACATGTGCATTGTGTACACTTGTTTGTGAGTGTGTCTGTCAGTATGTAAGCTGATGAATCAGTTGGCAGGGCAGGGGAATCCATGACACGCATGGATCGAGTCTCTAAAACCAAAACAAACGGTAGCTAACAGTCCAGCAGCCTGGCCTCTACTGTAGATAGTCAACGTTCAACGACAGGACTACAGACTATCACGACCACAGTCTACACACTTCTTCCCTTGTTTTCTCTACACTCCATCAGTCACAGTTCAACTAGCCTGCTGCGTCTTGCAGCAGGAAACAACTACAGTCAGAAAGCAATTAAATTAGCCACTTTTGAGGCTCGAACTGGCACACCAAAGCCATTTCTAGGAAAAATAAATGTTCTCCCAGGCAAAAAGGATTTCTTGAGTCTATTGGCCATTCAGTAGGCGTTGTGCCGTTCCGTTCCTGGTTGTCTTGTGTGAGGAATCTGCACAAGAGCGAGAATAAAAAACTTGCATTGGTACAGGAAAATTCAAAAGGCGGTTAAGTATTGAGACAGTTTGGCTCTTGGACAGATTGGCTGACGTATGAGAGAAAGATAGAGTGGTTTAAATAAGTAGCAAGGTGACAACGAGGAGTGTTTCATGAAGGAATGTGATGACATGACATACCGGTCTTAGAAAGAGTGGACAGAAAGCTGTTAGAGAGAGAGGAGGTACTGGCAGCAAGAACACTTTTTTGTAGCTGTAATGAAAAAAGTTGGAAAAGAAGTGGATGAAACCATGAAGTAAAAACAGAAGCTGATACACATGAGAATGATGACGCTCAGTATGCCATGAGAAAAAAGCAACCATGTGTTAGTAACATAAGTCTGGAGACTCAATGGTCATTGCACAGTGATACCTGTTCATTCATGATGCCAGACAGCTCCGTCAGCATGTCCCGGTAGTGAGCTCTCATCTCCTCCTGGTACTCCAGCTGGTCCTCCTTGATCAGACGCTCATTCACGTCCAAAGCCTGACCGCAGGCTTCTGCAAACTGCCTGCAGGGGGTAAACAACGTTTTACTTCTTATTATTTAGCCATTGAACCTGATCTTTAATTGGCTGGTTATGTTTTTTTATTTTCAAGAAGTAACATTGACAAAATGCTCTAATTGGTGCTATTTGCAGTGTAAGAGTTTACACTTTAAAGAATATCAATTATGATCATATCATCAATATAATCAAATAACTCAAAAAGGAACTGATCATGATGCGTTTCCTGTGTTGTTGGCAATATTGATTCCCCTTTAATTCACATGTATTTGACTAACGTTGACTTAAGTGACTGTAAGAGAGTCACTATTGGTGACTATACAAACATGTTGTATTAATAAGTATGATGTGTGTGAACTATGGAACACTGGAGAACAAGTGAATGCAAATTTGTGGTAATACACCTATTTTGTTCTTCTGATAAGGTGTTGAAGTTTTGAGTAAGATTTGGGGACATTTCTATAATGTAATGCTAGGAACAAAATCCAATTATTTGCACTGAATTGTGCTTTTTAAATTTCTTCAAATGTCCTACCTGAAGATCTCTTTGAGCAACTTGACCTGGTTGTCCGGGTATTTCTTGGCATTCTTCTCTTCTAAAAACGCCCTGGCATAGGCCATCGGCCCTGCATTCACCTGGAAAGGGGAGGATCAGGTGAGACAACGCAAAGCAAACAATTTTAACCACAAATCAGTATTCTTTTGGAGGAACCCCCACCTTGACACTGACGCTGCCCTGCAGTTTCAGCTGCAGCCGGATCATGTCCACCTCCTCCATATTGCAGAGTTGGTTGAGCTCAGAGACTTTACGGGACATCTCATCGATGGCTACCTCAATGGGGTTCATTTCTGTGCTCTGCTGCTCCACCACCTGGATTCGCTTCTTTAGGTAGGGGAAGCTGGAACTGGCTGTTGAGAGAGAAACAACAGCCCACTAGTCAGACTAACTCCATGTTTTAGTTCCCGCGGTTTTAAGGGCAGAAATTGTAAAGACATGTATGTTTCAGTGTTTTTTTGATGACAGGGGGAAAAGTGGCAAACAAATACTTACTGGTCAGTATAGTGCGTCTCTTGCACTGCTCCTCCACGTCTCCATGTTTCTTTCCAGAGAGAGTGAACGGCGTCTCAAATACAAAGCGGTTGATGTTGTGATGTCTCTCAAAATCTGTCCTTTTATCCTGCTGTTCTTTCTCATCAAAGTAGGGCACCACGTACGTTACCTGAATGTACGCAAACTTAGGGTCCAGGTCTTTAGGATTGACCTGTTTTTAAAGAATGTTACGCAAGCAATAGTGAATGTCCACAAATTCCCCAATAACTGGTAATAATAACAGATCGGCAAAATATTGCATTTCAATGTCTTGAAGGTAACTTAAACCGGCCTCCTACCTTATTGGAGTCTTGGATCATCTTGACGTTATCGGCTCCAAACTTATCGGAGTAGAGTTTGAGTAATCTCTGGGAGATTTCCGACAGCCCCGTCAGCTTTGGCTCTTTGTAGATGAACTCTTTGCTCTCCTCTTCCTCAAAAAAACCCTACCAGAACAAAACGTACACTCTGATATCAATCTCGGTTACATGCATGAGTGTTTGTATGTATGCAGCAAAAGTGTAGGTAACTATGTAAATGTTGCTTTTGCTGTCAAAACAATCTGTATACATGTCAGTGTGACTTGATGTTGCCCCCTAGTGTTTTTTGAGTCACTGGTTGTACACACAGGTGTAACGCATGTTAGAACAACTCAAGGTGTCCGGTTAAGTTCTGGATGGGAGAGTTCAGAGGTCATATTCAAAGCAGCATTGGAGGCAAATGTCAAAAGGTGACTGAGGTTTATTAAATAGTTATTTTTCTGTCCACTGTGGCTTTTTGACACACTTCTTAATGTTTGGGGAGGAAACAACTTCTTAATTGGAGATTATGGGAAGTAAAATGGACAACAGCAAGCTTGAAACAAACCCATCACAGGGTAAGAGCAGCAGGTGTTAATAGTGGCAGAAGGAGAAGAGAGGTAAAAGTGGTTAGCACTGAGGAAAATGGAAAATCAAAGACATACAAAACTTACCACAATCTTGATATAGAATATATTTTTTAAAAAGGAAGAAAAGAGCAGATGGAAGAATTAAGGACACCGACTCTGGTCTTGTTTTCTTTCAATCGTTCTGCCTCACTGATGAGAGAGTGTAACTCTCTTATCCTTTATACCAACAATCACCTTATTAAACTTGACTTCAGATAACTGAAATCACTGCATGGAAATACTATCCCCTCATTAACAAATAGGCAACTGCACAGCCCTCCTTACTGGCCAAGCCATTAAAAAAAAAAGCTGTTATCTGTATCTAATATGCGTTAAATAATTCCAAAGAATTAGTTCACCAAAAAAAACAAATCGAAAAATCTGTCTTCTAACATCAACAAAAATATTTGCAGAGGTATTGATCTTTACCACTGAGACTTCTTCCACCTGGTTTGAGACACTTAACGCAACAAAAAAAGAAGACATTTTAAAAACTAACCAGAAAAATCTCTCTGCAGAAACGGTGTCCTTTTATATGCAAAGTAAATTGTTTATGAAAAGTGGTGTTTCCTTTGAGTACCAAAAAAAGTTGTCAATGTGTTTGCCAAGTTGTTTCCGAGGACTTACAAAAAACATACTGTACTTTAATATTGTAGCACCTACATGTTTACATTTTGGTCTTCATAGTGGGCCAATACATCTATTATGTAAGGTTAAGTATAACATTAACAGGCTTTGTACAATTTAAAGACGTTTGGTAACAAATCCAGCTGGTCAAATCTGTCGTAGAGTTTAATGTACTGTTGTTCTGCTGCGGCTTAAGTAATGTGCGTGCAGAGAAAGTGCAGATGGCAGTGTGCATGCTGTCTGCAGTAAGGAAGTGTCGCTCACCAGTCCATAGAAAGCTACACGGTAGTAGCGACCGAAGAGGCGCTTCTCTGAGTTCACCACCTCAGTCACCTTCAGGTAGGAGCGATGGATGTCGTAGTACAGCTCCGACAGCCTCTGTGGTCACGCACCAACACACATGTAAGGTCAAACATAAGTCAACATGCACACACACACACACTTACAAGTAGAAGAGTGAAGAGTAACCTTAAAATCCCTTCGCTTCTCAAAAACAGCAATCACAGGTTTGTTGATGTCAGCGATGAGCTCGTATCGCTCTGATTTCCACAGGTAGTCCACACACAACTCCAGCTGCTCGACCAGAGTGTCCTACACAGCACAGCAGGAATCATGTCAGAGAGAAAGACTGCAACTTGGTGGCAAATATTTCAAATCCAATAGGCTATTAAACTCAACAGGGTTCTTCTAAAACCTGCAATACTGGTTCTGGTCATTAGATTACTCGATAAGTAAAACATTTGGTGATTTGTGAAGCTAAAAAAAAGTGTATTTACAAAGCTGTTTCGGATTGAAGGCCAACACTGACCTCTGTATACGGCGTGTCTTGTGTACCAGTGTCTTCTTTCATGGCTCCCTCCTCCTTCACATTTGGGCTGATGCACATAAACGCCGCCCAGCCCATAGAAAACGATGCTGGGATTTCAAAGAAGTAAAAGTGAAACAAAGGCAGGTTATCAAGTAAAAGGACTTGTTGACATACATGAAACAGACAATTTTTTGTCAAAAGTCATAACATTTTTGCAGACTAAATAAAACACTTAAAATGAGAGCATGCTTCATCTCAAACCTTAGTGACCCGTAACGTCTTATCTGTGAGTGAACGGTGACGGTCAAACAGTGACAGTAATAAGTGATAACTGGACACAATCATCATAAAGGGCAAGAACAGCGGCCATCAACATATTTAACTGTATAGTACAACACAGTGTAGAAACCTTGTTCCACAACAGGGTGGAAAGGATTCAAACAGGTACCAAACGCTCTTCAATCCAAACCATGTCCACCTGTCAATAGCAAAACCTGCTACCCAGTGGCGAGTAGTTTAAACATGTCAGTGCACACCCACTCCCTCCCACACTCCCTTGTCTCTCCATCCTGGTCTTGTGAACTCTCATCCCTACTACCCAGCAGGCCCCAGGCGCACACACTCACTGTCTTGATCTCGGGAGGTAGTTAGTAAGGAGCTACAGTTAAAGACAGAGCTTTCTTCACGGGACACACTGGACATCCTGGCCTTGTCAGCTCTCCAGTAGCCTGTTTGGTAGGAGGGGGGGAGGAGGAGGGGGGAGGTTTACAAAGTCCACTTGCTTTTGCCCATTATGCTCGAGGCTCACGAATCAGCTACATGTACGGCATGCTGCTGGCATGCTATGCTAGCTATTGGCGCACAGGCTCTGTGTGTTAAGTGCAGGCGAAAAGATGTCAGACACATGCAGCGAAAGCTTGACACATGCTGTACCCTATGTGAGGAAGCAATAACACATACATTTGCAGAAAAAGGAACATGCAGCACAGCTCAATGTGTAAATATGAATCTCTATTTCTACGAGAAGCCATGGAAGGGAATGGTGTTTGGAGGTATCGTCATTCCCCACGAGTTCCTAATTAATCTCCACCACACAAAAACACACTCAAGTCATGGGCGTGCTCACTTTCAGGCAAACTTATCAACCCCTATGATGAGATAAAGGACTGATGCCTGAAAGTTGAAGTGATTTGCAGAGAGTTGTGATGACCATGTTAGCAGAGAGAAAGAGAGGCTTGCTCATTGACAGAAGATGGCTGTGATCAGACTTTCCATGTCCGCAAAGATGCACGCACTGGCAGCAACATATGCGCACTGGTAAACACATGCAAACTGTAAAGTTAAAGCAGCAGTAAGTGTGCACTAACCTCTCCTCTTTAGCGATTCAGCAATCAGGGCTGAGATGTGAATGTAGCACATGGCAGCCTAATGGGGAAATCAAACATTGCCATCAAATTCACTTGTTAACTGTAATAAAAAACTAAAAGCAGTTTCTGAAGTAAGACCAACCTGAAAAGTATAACATTTCTCACCTCTGAGAGATCGCCGTTGCGGACGTGAACCTTAGCCATGCTCTCCAGCCAGGTGCACCGAAGCTCAGGGGTGCTCGCGTAAGAGTTAGCTAGACTGTACTGAAGATCCACCAGCATCTCTGGGTCCTTCTCATGCTCCTTCATTTGAGCTGTGGCCATCAGAACAGTTCTGATCCGTTTGGTCAGGTCTTTCACCTCAGCAGGGAATGGCGTGTTCTGCAATAAATGTGTTATGAATAATTTAAAATAGAAACAAATAACACTGTGAATCATAATCTATGATAATAAAGCTGTGCTATACCTTGAGTGGTGCATCTCCGTTGGCAAAGTTATTAATGATAGCCAGGGACTGCTGAAATCTCGAGCCACCAATGCCAGCATCTGCTATCAACTGGCTCACTGCCTTGATAACCTGATTTGGAGTGAGGATTACGGGTTGAGGGACAATGTCAAGATTAACACGAAGACACATGACTGAAAATGTGTTTGGTCTCACTGACCTGCAGATGGGAGCGGACTATAGACTTGCCCTTGGTGAATTCAAAGTTTTTTCTCATGAAAAAATACAGCAGGGCAGCTGCCTCCGTCTGAGTGGAACTGGAACGATGATTGCAGCACTTGAGGATTTCATAGCACAGACAGCCACACAGGTCTGCCTTACCCTGGAAGAATGCACTGGGGAACTACATGCACAGAGAGAGATGAAGATGAATACACACATGAGGAAGAATCATTTCAATCTTCATATAGGTGCGTGTTTACATGGAGCTTGCTAGACCTTTTGTACAAAGAGCCTGAGTCCAGCAAAGATATGTCGTAGAGTGGCGGTTGATTGGTTGATCTGAAAGAAGAGCAAGTAGGTGTCCAGCACCTTCTTCATCAGTGCATTTTGTCCTTCATCCAGCAACAGCTGCTTCTGTATACATTCATGTGAGAAGAAAAAAGCACAAAATACATTTTACTTTCAAGTTTTAATTAAAAGGTTTCACATAAAGACAATAATGAAAATATATATATATGTATTTATGTATGTATGTATGTATGTATGTATGTATATATATATATATATATATATATATATATATATATATATATATATATATATATATATATATATATATATATATATACACACATACATACATACATACATATATGTATATACATATATATATATTATATATATATATATATATATATATATATATATATATATATATATATATATATATATATATATATACACATACATATATATATATATATATATATATATATATATATATATATATATATATATATATATATATATATATTGGGCACCAGGTGGCAGTAGAGTAGCATTAGCTTGGCTTTGTGCATGAAACACTGAAACGTGGTATGTGCATGATTTACGATTTTTTCTGGAGCCTACACAAAAACTCCCTGTTTAATTTCACAGGTCCAAAGTCAGTATGTAACTTTATATAAGATTGTTTTTAGTAGACTAGTGGTAGGATAAATAACCTTTGCTACTATGATATCCACAGGCCAATGCAATATGTACTGAATATACAGAACACAAGGTATATTTTAATAGACTCCATGTAACCATATAAACTAGATGACACACACAGTAAGTGTGTAATGTGAACTGCAGTTTCAGGTCGTAAACTATGAAAGGACCAAATACCTTGTGATGGTGAACAAAGAGCTCCAGTACATCTAGCACAGTGAGGGCCACCTCTGTGGACAAGTTTGCCTCGATATCAGTCGGACTCAGGTTGTCCCCATCCTGAATATTACCATCTGTAAACAAGATCAGATATCAATAACTCCAATCCATGTCAGTAACTTGATATTCATCTCAGTCCAATGCGTGTGTTACCTGTCTCCATCATGTGCAGCAGCTTGGGGTTGGTGAGAGCATTCTTGCTCCTGATGATGGGCATGGTTTGGGAGCGAGCATGCCGGTGACCTTCCCCTCCAGATGACGCCATCCTGGAGGCAACAGGAGGGATCAGCAGTTTGATCCAATTCTTGTGTAAAACCAGACTGCAGTAAATGTACATCTAAACTGGAGGCAAACCATCTCTATTTTAACCATGTCCCAAGGACATGCTGTTATTGGTAATCTATTAACACATGGGAGGACATAGACGGAGACAAATCACACCAAACACAGAAGGTATGAGGAGGGACATGCTGAGATCACAGTTACAGTCAATAACATGGACACACAAGGTGGTCACATCAATGATGAATACACACAGGGCAAGAATCGATTCATCAAAATCTAAGTGTTGTAGGTTGTACCTGCATTCAAATAGTCTGAAGTTTCTAGCTATTAAAGAAAATATTTACATTTCCAGCCAATCATTATACATCATTACAGCATTAGGAACAATTTCAGTAACTAAAGACTCTTTAAATATTTGAACTCTGGAACGTGGCCACGGTGTTTTCCTGGTGGAGGGTGATTACCATTGTGGGAAGAGACTTGAGGGATGAGAGGACTGGGAGGGGTGGTTAGAGCCCTTCAGGGTGCCATTGGCGTGGGTGGACTGGGCCAGCTTTACTGCCGCTGCTAGCTTCCTGTTCACGAGCCAATCACATCAAAGCTAACATTAGTTAGTCTAGTTGAGACCATCATTGTTTGTCCTCCATCATTAGTCAGTTATATTAACTATGTGTGGCATGCTAATAGCTAAGCATGCCTGCATTCAATAAAAAAATTGATTTTGCAGCATAAATGTACACATTGCGATACAGCACTATGTTTGAAATTTTGTGATCAAGTTGCATGTTTATAGCAACGAGGTCACATTGTATTCCTATAAGGCTAAATTAAATGCGAAAAGCATACAGGATCTCCAATTTGCCCTTGATGTGATGAGAGCGGCTAAAGTCAAAGAGGAAGATCAAACAGCTTGCATGGAGCGGGAGGTCAGCCAGATGGAAATGTTAGTGGGGTAGCAGAGTCAAAGGTTTTAGTTTGCCATTAGTAGAATATTGTGTAAAGGTTATATCAACTCTTGGAAGAATTTAAGTGGAGAGTATGGGTTTGAGGTCAGCATTAACTGTGAACAGCAAGGAGATTAGGGTGTATAGATGTGATGAAACCGATAGACAGTTAAGCTGCAACACAAATCATCTTAGTAACAAACAGATGTTCAACATATCATATTCTCATGATGCCTGAATGAACCTCGAGCTACACTAAGCACATAATGACCTGGCCAGCCAAAAGAAAGATGACACAACTACCATGTAAACCAATCAAGGAGACAGTGGGCTACAAGGTCGACATGCAACATCAACGAGGCGACTAGATTACAGAATGTAAAGAGCAAACACAACTAACATACAGCACCAGAATGAATAATGCAGAATAATACATAAAGGGCTACTTAATGCGACAGAACATCAATAATGTGCAGTCACACTGTCAATCCATTACAGCTGCAGCATGCACAGTGGGGAAGGGCATGAGGCATGCACTGTGAAGGAAACTTCAAAAGCAAGGTCCAACGGGGAGAAAACATTACGATTCATAGTTATCGGGTTGTCATGTAGAGCATCTTGTGCATGAGTGTATCTTAGCTAAAGTCTAAAATATATGTTCTACATTAAGGAAGTGAGGCACCCTGAACCAATGCAGCTAAAACAGGATAACTTAGAAGAATGTCTGGGATTAAACTGCAGTGTTGCTGGATGACCTTGAAGGCCGTGACAACCTATTTTCTCAGTCGGTTTGTAATGAGAACCCATATTCTTGGCAAAATTTTCTACATGTTTGGTGGTTTGAATTTCATCAAACCACATCTACACATTCCTAATGAAGTACTGAATCAGTTTTCCTTCACCTTTTATTGTTGCTTTATCCCCAATATTCAATATGATGGAGGGAATTTAAACAACTTTTCAGCAGGGGCTGCAATGGTTGATTGTTGCCTGACAGACTGGCTGACTGATGGTCCTCAGCTGGCTGGCTGACAACACAAAGCTGGCTGGCTACACAATGCTAGTGTTAACACATTTTTCCTGAACGTCAATGGGTGCCCACATTCTCAGCCAAGCAGTCAAAGAGCTAACAGAGAGAGACACCGTGACAGACACAGGTGTAAGACTGTGAATCCCCCATGGCCTTGTATTAGAGACGAATGTTAAGTAGCTTGCAGCCACAGACAGGCTCAACTGCATCTGAGAGCAGTAGCTAGGCTTCCAGCTATCTTTATTCTGTTAATGCCTCCACACACAGTAAAGCAGTGTGTTCTCCCAGACTGTTGCTGGCTTACATCTCAGCATCTTTTTGCTGAAAGGAAAAAGAGAGCTAATTTAATTAGCTGGGAGGAACCAAAAGATGTAAGAGTCTAGCTGTGCCAATGGCTCAGCTCCAGTAAGAGAACACACACACACACACACACACACAGACACAGACACACGCACGCACGCAGGCATGCACACACAATCAACCCCCATCCTGCGCTTGCCAACTACTACAGTACAATATCCAGCAGTGCTTTTCTCTCAACAGCAAGATCCAGGAGTTCCCCCTCCCCCTCTCTTCCTTTTCCTCCCCCCTTTACCTCTTCCCCTCTTGAAGCACATCCCTGAGCGTGCACACGCATACAGAAGACATATTAGTATTTCTGCCTGACTGTGTCTGATTAATTTTTTGTGTGTGTTTGCATATGTGTCTGTATGTGCATCGCTGCATTTGCACATCTGTGCATACATCTGTGTGTGTGTGATTAAAGAATGTAGTGGGGTTGGCGATGTTACAACCATTAGCTGCAACGTGTATGTTGAGTTAATAAGCTGTTTCCATGTATGCACCATTATCATAACTGCATGTGAATGAGACCTGGTCCACCTCTTTGTTGGAGAAAGCAGTCAGGAGCACACACTCACCTGGCGATGTGGCGTTTCCCAAGAAATCTAAAGTGCTGAAGACAGAGCCTGAAGAAAGACAAAATGCAGCAATATCTTGGTTAAAGGGGTCGTTTTTATGTTTTTTGTGAGTTAAGAACACACGACAAATGAAGTGCATTTGATGAAACTAAGCTGCAACAGCCCAGTCTAGATGCTGACACAAACAGGAAACAGGTAGTTAATTAACTGCACAGTTCAGTGGAGAGGGAGTCCTCGTTGGAATTACAGTCTGTTTTTCTTCTCTCTCTCTTGCTGTGTCATTACTTTCATATGTTCCCTTCTGACTAGATTCTTTCCCTTTCTTCTCTTTTCATTCTTCTGTCCCCATCCCGGTCTGTCTCAATGTACTTTCACTCTGTGCTCAGTATCACTCATACGTGGTAATACTCTGCAATGAAAAGAGAAGGGCACTTACTCCAGGATGTTAAAGAAGTCTGATATCTCCTGGTGAATGGCCCGATGCCAGTAGGAGACCAGCACATCTGGAAACAGGAAGCAAAGACATCATATCACATAGCAAAGCATATGTCCAGAGGGCCAGCCAAATTCCAAAGAACATTTTTGTAAAGTCAATATTTCTCTACTGAATGGGTATTGGAGTGATTGAAACAGGCCTTTGGCCTCTGATGATCACATTTAGTATGATAGTAAATATAATAATATTTACAAACCCAATTTGACAAGGCTCTGGGCTGGACTGTGTATATCTTCTGTACATGTTTGTAAACTGTAGTTTCTTACCCTCGGATATAGTTTTCATGATGTGCAAAAAGCACATGAGGAGACTGCGGGTCTCCGCCTGGTCCAGCTTGTCACAGCGAGAGCCGTAGCCTATGAGGGACTGTGGCCGGGCAAACTGAGGGGAAACATCCAGACAGAAATACAGTCAGAGATATGCTGTTAGTGTTGAGCTACCATTGAGGACACTGAGGTCATGTTCTCAGTATTTTTCATCTTTAATACTTGAAGAAAGGATTCAGCAATTCCCTGACCAAATTTTATTCCAGGAAATGTGGAGAGGGTTTGGAAACATAATTTATACTGTCATGTTGGGGAACAAAATTTAAAGAAACATGAACTGGGAAAGTATGAATGAAACATGAGAAATGGAATTATGCTTTTGTATTTTGTATTATGAGATCCAGGGCCCTGGAAAATGGGGATGATGGCAGTGATGGCTGCAATAGTTTTTCTTTAGGGGATGACATTTAACAAAGGTCTTCGGCTTTACTTGAACATTGCAAAATAAGTTCCGGACCACCAGACCGCCACCCAACTTCAATATATATATTTAGCTGGTATTATAATGTGTGCAAAGTTTATATGTCCAATCTTAAAGGCTCAGAGTGTAAATCTAGTGGTGTGTTGCAGGTTGCAACCAACTTAAATACCCTCAGCTGATATCTCCCAAGCAAAGTGTGTTGGAAAACTTTGGTGGCCCACAGGTACGGAGAGTTATCTTTAGGATTGTAGTACAACTGGAAGCTACTCTTCAATACTATTTTCTACAGTCTAAATATTTGCTTTAAGAGAAATATATAGAATTTTAAAAACAAAATTAATTCAGAAAATGATTAAAATATATATTTAAAATTGATCTAAATATTGTTTCTAGAGCATCAACAGTTATGTTTACACTCATACAGTACAGCGGTAACCTATGGATTGAAATACTTCAGTAATTTAGGCATCGGGCCTGTTATATACCGGGTTTCAGAACGCATCACTAGCTTTAGATAACATAAAACATGAAGACTCTCGTCTGAGCTGGTGTCCGTTCTGCTGTAGAAACATGGCGGTGCACGATGGTGAACTCTGTGGAAGACGATCCGCTCCCTACGTAAATATAATTTACTTTTTCCAAGGTAACAAAAACACTACCAATCTTAGTTTCTGGTGAAGACATTATTATGAATATAATCCATTGCTGCCGATTAACCCCCCTAAATTAATCCCCCCTATACATTTAAAATACATGCAATAAATGTATTTGAATGATTTTTAGAGACAGGTCTGCTCGCTGCTCCTCTCTGAGAGTCAGAAGTAAAGACCATATGAGGACGTGTCATAAAACCGAAAGGGTTGTTTCCCTCTTTTCTTTCTTTTCTCACCTTCTCACATCCGTCCATCTTCTCACTGTTCCTGTCACTGTTGCTCGGGTTGGAGTCCACGCTGATCAGAGAACCCCGAGAGTCCGCCGTGGCAACTGCCAAGGATGAGAAGGCTGGTGGGAATGGACAGGGTGGGAGAAGGGGTGTCAGCATCAATGCCATTATTTACAGTTTTTATATAGACACTCAAAATAGACAGCTGCATACGAACACGTCACACACCGTTACCTGTGATCGAGTTCAGTACTTCTTTGGAAAAGGAAGCATCTACAGAGTTGCCATGACGAGTCACAGGAATCACGCCTCCCGCCACTCCGCCTCCAACACTGAGGTCGTCTCGAGAGCCCTGGTAGGAGAGAGGATTATTATTTTATAATCCAGGCTATTACTTCTATTCGTTATGAGAGCTATTAACAAGCTGCATTGATTGTCAAGAGTTCAGACAGAAACACCAGCATCTAATAAAGGAAAGAAACATAAGTCTTTTTTAAAAAAAAAATTAGAATCACCAATTATTACAATTTTTACTTATACATGTAAACATTTAAGTAAGTAAACATAATACAAGTAAACATTTAAAGTTGTATTATAATTGCCATTGCATTGCTGTACTTCCAGGATGATTAATTTACACTACTACAGTACTCATAAGCACAGTCTTCTGTTTCCAGTGTGCTGGATATCAAGTGGAAAAGGACAGACAAGGACAACATGTACATCCAGCAAAACTGTATAGTTCATAGTATTCCTGTAGTCACTGCAAACCCATAACATCTAATTGAGGAGAGCCTGTGCTGCAACGAATGAAACTAAAATATGTCCAGCTGAAGAAGTATTGAGTGAAGTAAGCTGTTGTCACATTGTGTTCAGATGAATCTACATTCATCAAATCATTCATTAAATCATTGTAATTCCGTACGTAACATGTTGTCAAAAGCAGCAAGTA
Source organism: Clinocottus analis (assembly GCF_023055335.1). Taxonomy (NCBI): domain Eukaryota; kingdom Metazoa; phylum Chordata; class Actinopteri; order Perciformes; family Cottidae; genus Clinocottus; species Clinocottus analis. The sequence goes on along the minus strand of NW_027175931.1, from coordinate 11,924,611 downwards.
TGAGAGCCCAAACTATGAATATTAGACCATGTACCTTCAAACACTGCAGGAAAGTACAATACAGTCAATCAGTAAAGTACACAGGAGTCTTTCCTCTGGACTCTTACCTGGTCACTAGAAGTGAAATAGATGGGGAAGATGTCTCTGAGGAAGAAACGAGGCATGTTGTCCAGGATCAGGCCATACAGAGGCAGGTAGAGGGATGCAATTCTTGCCTGCTTCTCCTGGAATGGCAGACAATAAAAGCAGTATTGAATTTAAACTTTGTGCATATTTTTCATCTGGTGGAATCGTCTGGTAAAATACCCCATCCAATCAACATGCGGTTTGATTTTTAAAGCCAGTATTGATTGATACCTTTATTTTGTTTACAAAGTCCTCGTACACTGGCAATCAAAACCTTCAGTCTTTTGGTAGTCCATTGTAGAATTCCATGACATAATATTGAATATCTCCTGCCAATAAAATGCTGTGGCCTTTAAAGGAACACGATTTTCCTCTAACTTGGCACACATTTTGGTTTTGACTGTCTTTACTTCAACCCTGCAGTTGTGTTGTGGTGGCGGTATTTGGTTCTGTTTATCAGAGGCCAGATTACTGACTTGACCTGATCTGGATTCTTTCCAGCATTCATTGAGCAGCTGCTACGAACAATCACATGTCAGTGTGTATGTGTTGTGTGTGAGTCACAGAGGAAGAATTTCTACTGTGAGCTCATGACTCATTGTTCATGCCTGTCAGTTTCCTCCCATGTAAACATGTGTGCTGGCTACCTTGGTAGCATAGCGTGCATCCAGGGAGTGTTTGGCCATGAGCGTCTTCAGGGTGGCCAAGGCCAGGTGTCTCAGGTCCTGCTCGTCCTGGAGCGCCAGCCCCAGTTCCCGTAGCAACAGGCCAGTCAGGAAGTGCTTCCTGCAGAACTCTCCAGTCAGGTTGTACTCGGGCACCGACGCTGAGGAGAAACACCATCAAAGATGCACATTTTAAACGGAAATTAACTGAGCTGCACGTGATTTAAACACTCAAGCCAATATTTGCTTTTCATCAGGGAGTTGATTAATCCGTTTCTAAAAAAAAAAAATCTGGTTACAGTGAGCAGGTAATGCGGCAAGCCAATTTCTCCATGAATTTCATTATCATCATCCTGCTGTAGCACACGCAACATTACAAAGGAACACGTGAACATATTTACCATGAGTACTTTGTGGCTCTGGGGATGTATGGTCTGACATGGACACATAGTTAGAGGAAGTGACAGGAAGAGAGAGAGAGAGAGAGACAGAGTGTTAATAGACAAATGAGAGTGAGAGCTACTTGATGAATGAAAGTTACCACATTAAGACCGGCGTCACTAAACTACAGCGTACGACTCAAAGCTCTCACCTGTGATGCGAGCGGAGGGTAGCGGCAGGCTGAGAGGAATGTAGTGCTCGTGGTTACACACCTCTCTCAAAAACTCAAATTTCCGCTCACACAAGACCTGTCCGACAAGAAAAATATATGAACGTATGTCTCGTTGCCCTGTATTTAATTCCACTGAAGTTGTGTTTACCTTGCTGTCCGTAGAGGTGATCATGTTGATGTAGTTGCTAATCAGCTTGAATGTGAAGCCTCGGTCCATGAGGGTAAAGCAACGCTACGAAGAGATAGACAGACATCAGCTGGTAAGACAGAGACAGACCATTGAACATAGAGATGGTTGAATCAATAGGTCACAACTGTAAATGGAAACGGTCTTCATTTGTAGTCTGTTCAGACAGTTTGTATTGAGCATTATAAAGTATGCATAGTTTTTTCACCTGTACTCACACATTACAGGGTCCTTTTTCATGCACCACAATAATTTAAATCTATGAGACAACACATTTTGCTCCCACCTTGACAAAAGCTGCCACAGCTAAGTTGGCACAGCGTGTCTCTTCTGCCAGGTCTTTGTTTTTCCAGAAGATGTGTTCGGACACCGTCTCCACCAAGGTCTCCACGCGGCTCAGGTAGGATGAAGGGAAACGCTGGGGCCTCGGAAGCTGCAGGAACGCAGAGTCAGCATTCACAATCAGAATATGCAAATGAAAAGGAACTATACTGAACCAATAAATAACGATGAGGGAAAAGTAGAGTCTGCCACCTTACCTTCACCTTGTCAGAATCAAGCAAATGTTGGGCCATGGATTTCACAATCAGCTCAAAGAAGAACCAGGAGAACTGAAACCAGGAGAAGTCAAAGCAAGGTCAGTCTTGCTCCAGCATGAAAACAGGGGAGGCACACATCATTTTATTTGAGAGTTTTGCACTGATTTACTTTCCCTAGACAAATAAACAACAGTTTCCAGAATTAAAAATAAAGCTTTCCATTTACAAATGAATAAACTGAAGAGTAGGTTTGAGCAAAGAGACAAACCTTTAGGACATTCTTGACTGCTGCCTGCTCATTACTCTTCAGGTCAAAGGTCATTCCCTTAGCCAGCTCCTCGTGAACTGTCCTGAAGCCATGGGCCTCTGACCTGAACACATACTACACACCAGGAGAAGGAAAATAAGTCAAAGGTGCATTCTAACAATTCTTTTTATAATCTATTTATCTTTTTTTCTTTATCGTGAAGCAAAAGCAGAGCTGTCAGGGAATGAAGGAAGAGAAAGATCGGGAACTACATGCAACAAAGACCTACATATAGAGATACAAAATGGATAAAAGCAGCAAAATAATTATTTCTTCTAAACAAATAATTGATCATCAAAATACTTGCTGATTAATTTTCTATTTTCTCATCGACTTATCTAATAGATGTATTGTTTCAGCTCTAATATGTACTAATACACACATTCATAAATACTGTAGATGCATGAGGACACAGACACTTGCAGCATACAGAAACTTGAAAAACGACAAAGAAAATATTTTTCCATTCGGCTAAGTATAAGAAAAACATATCTAAAGTTTGAATCATACAATATTCCTGCACATTATTCAATTCATGCAACAGTGAATTGAACCCCCTTTTTTTCCTCTCCCTCTCATTGAACACACACACACACACACACACACACACACACACACACACACGCACACACGCACGCACACACACACACGCACACAGCCGTGTAAATTGGGAACCACTACTACTGAACATCATGCCAATCTGTTACTATGGCAACCCCGGCTCCATTAGCCGTGCTCGTCCTCTCCGCTCACCCTCCCACCATTCGTTTTTTTGCCACTGTCTCTTCAAGCACAGCAGTTTTCCCTCACTGTGGCCAACACGAAACAGGTCTGGTGGGTTTCTCCAGCTCTCTTCTCTAATTATCTTCCTGATTTGTCCCCTTAAACAAACACGCCTTGTGTTCCTGATTGAGCGGGCTGAACATCCTCGTGCGCTGCCTACTCAGTCGCCCTTTCTTCATCGTCTTCATCTCTCCCTACTACTCTGTTTGTGTTTGCACAGTTTTCTGGGCATGCGGCTCTAACCACACTCCTGCTGGTCCAAACACACACACACACACACACACACACACACACACACACACACACACACACACACACACACACACACACACAAAGCCTCTGAAATGAAATAGTCTGTGCAGAGATTCCCGTCCACAACAGCCTTCATAATTATCATTTGATCAACACACACAAACACACTCCATTCCAGGGATTGCTTCGAGCACACCACACACACCATGGTAGTATTGTTGGTATGTTAGTATACCTTGATATAGGAGTGCAGGTAGTGATCCAGGTTTTCTTCATGGCACTTTGCAACAATGTGGACCAGCACTCTGCAGGCACAGGACAACACAGCGGTGTATTTATTACAGCCTCTATCATCAATCAATGACCAACACTGACACATTTTCTCCTGGTTGTTTCTTTTCAATAGCAGATCTTTGTTGTGAAAGAATAAAAACAGCGTATGGCGTTGGAAACAATAATTTTAAACGTATCCCTCACTGTGTGCTTTAACAGATTTACTGAGCCCCCGCCCTGATGTCAGTCCAGCCATTATGGATGTTGTAGTACCACGGCCTACCTGGTGGTGGCAGTAGTGACCTCATCGTTGTCATTTTGAGTCAGAACCTTGAACAGCTGATTGAAGAGCACTGGCAGAAATCGGATGATCACTGGGATCCTTTCCATACTGAGAAGACCCTGGAGGGCGGTGGGAAAAAGAGCAGAGGAGAAGAATTGTGGAAATAAATAAACATAAACCAGAAAAGGGGCAGAAAAAAATGATTATGTCTGGCAATACAGTACAACAGATGTGCACTGATTAGACATAACGCGATTAGACATTAGCCGTGTTCAGTAGTCAAAGCTTTGGTATAAGTCTCGGTCACAAAAAAATACAAATTGAGGGGATATCGGGCCTTTTCTCTGACCTTCAAGGAGTTGAGGAAGTTGGAGGTAGGAGGTTGCGAGAGGTCCGGCTCTCTCTTCTGGCACTGCTGGAAGAATCGGTTCAGGTGGGGGTCCTGGCACAGAGAGAAGAAGCCGGGGAGTTAGCACTCGGCATCTGCACTAATACTTAGTGGACTGGTTACTTTTGAAGTCACAGTTCATCCTAAAATGTAAACTTCACCATCTCACTGTGTCAGTCATTTTATATTCCATTCTCTCAGCTTTGTTACAAACAGTTGAAGTATTTTTAATCATTTCAAAAAGAACCGCAAAGTTCATTGTGATGTTTTTGGTTTGACTATTTACTATGGAGGCCAATGCAATACATAGTGTAGTGAAAGTTTTATTGCAGCTGCAAGTCTTTACAGTAGTACCAAGAAGAGATGTATCTACTAAATATCCATTGATATTTTAGAAAATCATCTTAAGATGTGTTTCTCTTTAGCTTTTTTAAATATTATTAACATGACTTCACATTCTATCTTACTTTTAAAAATGTCCGGTTTCAAATGTATTTATTCTAATTTGAACTTGTTTTGGCCAATTTATGATAAATTTATGAGAATAAATAACAGGGCTAATCTTCAAGGACTGTTGTTTTTTTCAGACGCTATAGACCGTGAGCGCAGCTAATCCAGTCAGTACGGATATAGCTTCACTCAATTGAGCCAATCGAATCGGTTGTCTACCGTGCGTAGACAATTCGCGTGAGAGAACATCAGAGGGACGTAAGAGAGATGGCGGCATGGAGAGATGACTCTGCCCACACATCCTGTATGAGACTGTTTTCCCTGGTCCAATCAAAATAGCACAGCACACGTTGGCCATGTTAATGTGGAGAATGCTGACACACATGTCAGTCAGCGTATGACCGTTATTAACACCAAGTACAGTTCCAGGCTCACCAATGAGCAACATGTGCATGATGACTCCAACTCCATTCAAGACAAGATTCAAACCATTGGTAGAGAAGTACCACACTCATTTCTTTGGAATAAGGTAAAATGAGCTAATCGAAGCTCAGTTGGCACTCTTTTTTGCACTCTAAAAGAAACATTAATTATTTATTTTATTCAAAAGGATCTGTTTTGTTTTATTTTAAAACTAAGTCTAATAATGGTAAATATATCTATTTGTTTTCCAAATTAAATGTGCCTGTAAGTTAAAAGTATCCTTCTTCAAAAGTTCATAATAATTCATATTAATCATATAAAATTAAATGCAAATGTACATTGCTGGTTTTATTTGATAGATGCAGACTAAAGGATGCAATTGAGACATTATGAGGTTTGGATTTTGCTTGGAGGAAACATTAGTGACTGAACCCCCTGGATACTGATATGACACCTCTTGTTTGGGTTAAGTGTTCATGCATGTCTCCATTCTCACTCACTTTGACAAGAATGTTGAGACTGAAACCAGCAATCCATTGATTTTCTATACCACTTATCCTGCTTAGGTTCATGCAGAATTGTAACCTATCTGAGCGTTGACCGATCACACCTCGGACCCATTGGCAGTTCATCTCAGGATTAGTAAACCCTCATAAAGAGAACGAGCAGAGCCTGCAGAAAGCCAGGTGATGGTGTTACCTGAGTGTATACTGTGGAGACGACATTGGTGGACACTTTAAAGATAGCTTTTCCACCATCAACCCATTTCAAGTCTGCTCCATTCTGTGAAATGAAGAAAGTGAGGATTGTAACAACCCATGTTCATTCTCTTTAAACACTCAATTTATCCACTACCTTTCTTTTTACAGAAATTAATGTTTACATTATTCATCACAATTTCTAATATTCATACACCCATATCTATCTCCCTTCTTTTCCCATTCCTTCCTCTCTCTCTCTCACCTTTGTGTTGCTCGCTTCCTTGATGGCCAGGTATCCAGGTGGCAGATTACAGGAGATAGGGACGCTGAACTCCTGGGATGACAGACGACCTTCTTTGAGTAGAGGCAGCCAAGAATAGCCCACTGAAAAGGCACACACGGACACAAAACACAGAGTACTGAATGGCGGACAAGACCAACCACAAAATGACCCACTGCATAATAAGGTTGACTATTTTACAACTTCAGATATGCCGCCAACTCACCTGGTGTCTCCAGGGCTTCTTTCCTCTTCGCATTCGTCTTAGCATTGATGTCACAGGTGACGTGGTAGAAGGAGAAAAGAAGGTGGTGCTTTTCATGAAGTTGAGTAGGAAGCTCAATCTTCACCTGGGGGACACAACGGCATGTAACAGGTTAGATGATGGGCTGCGAGCAATGCTGCAGATTGGTGCGTTTTCTCGAAACACATGTTTCTGTTTTAAAGACGGCTGACGCCAAGCAGTCAATCCAATTCCAGGTTCTACTGTCATCAATGGGATGATTGATCCTGCACATATTTACCTCATCATAGAAGTCAGGGTTCTGGGAGTGATGCAGGACTGTGGAGCAGGCCGCTGTGGTGAGGACCGGACCTCCCGGCTTGCCGTAGATGCACTAGAAAAATGGCAGAAACAGAAAAAAGTCATGCTCTGAGAGTTTTTCATGGTAGAGAAAATGGAGTCGTATAAAAGCCAGTAAATGTCCTATCAGCATGTTTTTAGATAGCTTTCTACCTTTAAAGGTTTGGCAACTTCTTCATCTGAGCTGCGGAACTCCACATAGACTGAAAGGTTACGAGCCTGGGAACAAAAGGACCATTATGACGTTAATTATTGCCCACAAACAAAATAATTGTGAAAAATGAAAGTATATGAAGTATGTAAAGAACAAGAGGCACATTGCAAGTGATTTTAAAAGCTACTATGCTATATACCTTGGCGAAGCTCTTCTGGCTGTCATATTTAAGGTGTTTAGGATAGACGTAGATGTGGTTTCTGTAGACGCGGTGCGGCTGAGTGAACTTGGTGGTGTCCTGGACAAACTCCTCCACCTCTACAGTAGGCTGGTGTTTGCTCAGCTCCTCAAAGGGCTTCACCGGTACACAGGAGGATGTCACACAGTCTGAACGCACAGAAAAGACACAGTTACAAACACCTGGCAGAGTAGAGAAGTAGAAGGGAAGGAGGGGCCAGAAAGACAGCAGTATGGGAACATGAATGAACAGACAGAGGGGAGGTAGTGCCTAAAAAGCGGACATACTAGGATGCTCCAATGGAACGTGGTCGACCGCGATTTCCAGTGCCCCAGGTATAGTCTGCAGTTTGCTGGTCTTCTCTGCCCTGCACAAACAAAGGTTAGAGTTAAATGTCTTCAGAACTGCTTCCTTGTTGCAGCGTTGAAGGAGCCAAAGTAACGTACAGTACGCCTTACCTCCTGTACTCAGTTACAAGCTTAATCAAGTCATCTGTGGAAATCTTGTTGCTCTCCTGTTTGAAGAGAGGCGAGAATCGAGACTCTCTGTCCAGTGCCCCGTGGTTGTCCTTAAACACTGACCTATAATAGATAGACAGAGACGTAAAAATTTCTTTTAACCATTAGATACTGTGGAGATAAACATGTTAAATACAGTTTTAAATGTTGAGACAACTGAGCCTCCAACCAGTGGCACTGACCTGACAGACCAGGCAAATGGCATACGGTACTTCCCCAGCTTATTACAGAACTGTTTGTTGGACTTTAATATCTTCTGAACAGTCTGTATGAGACATAAGCAGAGAAAGGGGAAGTTAGCAAGACATCACATCGGATATTTTTAAATACGATGGGCTGGGATCAGCCCTAAATTCTGGTTGACCTAGACAGAGTGGCAGACTATACCAGAGGTTGTTGAATACAGGCAGCAGGTTGAATGTCTGGTGATTCACTTAGCCATTTACACAAGGACCACATGGAGCACAGCCAGCGGGAAGCCAGAAAATGTCTTGGATAGGATGTCGGAAAAACCTCATTTCTAAACTAACCGACCGGACATTCAGTGATGAAGATAAACTCTTGCCTTACAGGAAGTCCATTTTGTAAATGTCAAAAAGTCCATTTTGTTAAACTCTTGGAGTTCATTAAGCCATTTCTCGTAAAATAAATGCCCAAACAGCATGTTTCATGAGCCCTTTTTCCCAGCTTGCATCAAGAGATAATACAATGGTTCAGTTCCATGTTGTTATATCCATGTAATTTGTGTCAATGATGTCAAACATTGACACAAAAGGGCAAAGACCAACACATTAAAAAAATGACTGACCTTGCTGGAGTCTGTATTCTTGATATAAGGTTCTGCACCACAAGTAATATTTCCCATCAGCACCTTTTCCACTCTTGCCACCATCACGATGTCTGTGTGGGGGTTGGTGACTGAGAAGATGGCCTATGAAGAGCATTGGGAAGGAATATTAGACTGATTTGCAAGCTAAATGTTTTTTACAACTATAAAACATCCTGTAGCAGGAACATCTTTTTACCTGATTTGGAAAGGAGAGCCAGTGCTCCAGGTCCAAACCGAGGCAACAGTCTCCTGGTTTCTTCTCTGTAGGAGAGCAGAGGCCATTTTCCTGAACTTCAACCCCCGTCACAGGAACACTTGTGCCATTACAGCAGCTTCCAAGCATCTGACGCACAGTCTCATGGTTGAGATCTACGTGGAAGTCTGCGGACACTTTTCGCCCTTCTCGTACATCCAGCAGAGCCAGAGACACGAAGAAAGGTTCAATCTAGTGGGGCAGATTTAGCTCTATTAATCTCAGTCGTACCTTCACCCGGCAAAATACGCCCTCTGAAATGCTTTACCATAATCAATTGAGACATATGAATGCAAAAGTCAGTTTTGAAGCATTGAAAGTGTAAAAAGCGCATATTTCTAATGCTCACATTCGTGACTGGTCCAGTTTCACTCTCGTTGATGCAGCCCTGTAACATGAGACTGAGTGATCGGCAAGTTATCATAAACCTTCTGCCCAGCTTTTCCTCAAACGGACGCACTGCTGCATTCTCAACTGATGAATGTTCGGTCCGCGGGCTCCTCAGAACCTGTGAGGGGTTAAATAAAGTTCCATTGAAACTTTCATTCATAAGATCTGATCAAAAGCAGATTCAAGTTCGAAAATACAACAACGCATAGTGTCAAAAGGATGAATTATGTTGGGTTAAAACTATACACTGTATCAAATAGAAACACTTAAAAACAATGAAGACACTGTACATACTGGAGTATCAGGGTCCAGCGAGAACAGATTCAACCTCTCTTCTCTCCTGGCACAGCGAATTCCTTCATCCGTCTCAGAGATATACTTTTACAGAAGAGATGGTGATAAAGACAGAGAGACTGCAGTTAAAGCGCAACTGAATGCAACTAATAATTTTTCAAGTAAAAAGAGTAAAAACAGAAAGAGTTTTCTTGGAAACAAAGGTTGTGTTTTTGTTCTGTGTTTCTCATTGAATTGCATTGTGTTAAAATACTATGAGAAATGTCTTCCTCATGAAAAATATTCCCAAAGCCAACTTTTTGAATATCTTCATCAACATTGTTTTCTTCTCTTTTACAATCACCAACTGCTGATCCACAGAAAATACCAGTAATTTATATTGCTTATGTGCATAGATCCATAGCACCACTGATGGTCAAAGGGCCCCTTTAAATAGACAGTTGGGCATTGCAAGCATGTACAGTTATAAGTTATCAGGCAGCAACAGCAGCAGAGGTACATTAGTGTTTGAAAGAGCAGAGTTGACAGCTGATAGCCAACCTTTGCTAGCTCTGGATTGATGCCGTTCTCTGTCGTTGTATCTTCATTCTCCTGCAAACAGCAGTCACTCAACGACAGGTCAAACACATCTGGAGGGAGAACAAACACAATCAGGACATCTGTTCATGAGTGATGACTGCCAATACTGCCTCGATGGGAAAGTTTATCTAAGGAGTGCATTTTCCCAAAAGGTCAGAGGCCATATAATATTTTCTAAAAGAGGCAGCACATTAAATACACACTAACCAGAGTCAGCGGACATACATCCAGCTCAGTATAAAATATGACTCCATTTGTGGTATTTACGGGCAATAAGGCAGGCAGGCTTCTGTAGAAATATATCCTTCGTGTGCCGAGAGCAATTCTTCCCAAAGGCCATGCTGAACAAAATGGCTCATTAATGGTAGGTCACCACACGCTTACAGCCTGATTTAGAGGCATGCTAACAGACCACAGAGCCATGACGGCTGACGCTATTACATCATCACGCCCCTTTTCACTGGGCCAAGTCTCAAAGGTCTGTTTTTTGTGTGTTATGTTACAGGCTGTGGTTCTATGCCCAGCTCTCGCAGAGTCTTTTAATGATGATTTTTAATTATGATTTATTAAGCAAAGGTGGAGTCACTGGTTGGTGTCAGGCTTCATTTCCTGATAGTATGTTATGGATTGAGCCCTAACCTAGCTAAAATTCCCAATTAATTGCATGGCAAGATGGAGGATATTATTTGGTTGGAGCAAGTCACAGAGCGAACAGAAGGTTACATTTTCGCTGACACCAAGTATAAAATGGTTCTCTCTTTAGGGCAACATGATTTATACATGTGATGGAATTATGCTAAAATTTCCTCTTCTTAAATACCCCCTTCGCTACTAAATTACAATTTGTGCTTCCATCGACTTTACTCTTTCCAACTATTTTTCATTTCTCTCTCCCTCTCCACATCATCGGTAGGCTTTGTGTATTCCTAAATACAAAAGCAGAAGGGGTCTCACCCTGCCGATGGTCGGTGAGGTCCAGACTCTTGCGGTCAGGAGCCGGACCATCGTGAGGACTGATCTGTAAGATGCGAGTCAGCGTGCTAATCCACTCCTCCATGTCCTGCTCGGTCTCCGCCGCCAGTACGAAGTACGTAACCTCGTTCATCTTCAGCTCAAAGGCATGTTTCCTCAGACGGTTGTTCTGTCGAGGGATGAATGGAAGGATGGATAGGATAATGTGGTTAACCGACAAAACCAAAGCTTGGTTCCGTCTTTGGAAAATTTGACTTTCTTCCACATGCGGTTTTTGAAGATACCGTAGGCTGACTTATATGCTTAGCCTTGATTAGCTTAGTTTATGGATAATGAAACTACCTCTACAAATCGAAAAAAATATCACATCTTAAATCATGTAAATACAATTATGGTTTGGGACATCTGCCATCCAACAGTTCCACTGCAGCCTTTATAGATGGATGTATTTGACAATAAAGTTATTTTATGAGAATAAAGGTAAATACAAGGCTACCGACTCTAAAACTAAATAACTCAAACTAAATAAATCAAAAAGCAAATTCAATCAAAAACAATCCCTTATAAAAGATAATACTTGCACAGTAAAGTTAAATGTCACTTATTCTTTCTTTTAATATGTTTTAAATTCAGGGATTATGTGATGAAGGTCTTCGGGAACCCAGTCGATACAGTACTTGATGCAATGGGATTGTTTTAATCCTTTTTTCTTTGCTGCTTTTTGCACACAGCACATTCTTGTTTTAATTACTTTAAATATCCAAGTGTATAAATCTATAATATAATTGATATTGTTTTGCGCTCTTGCTAATATAAATGCTTTAAAACCCACCTGTACCACACCAGTGCACGAGTCAAGGAAAATGCACCCTTTTGGTTCCTTTGAGATCTTTTCGTCTTTGTAGAAGTTCATGATATAGGAGTTATCCGTCAACTGGGTAAGCTGAAAATATCTCCTCTTGAATGACTGCACAGATTGAAAAAAAGGTTTAAATAGTGCATTCATAACAAAGCCATTGGCAAATACTTGTATTATTAAAAAATGTCCCTAAGACATAAAGGGGTTGTTCTTCAGAGATTTTGAACTACAAACAGCAAAGTAGATGTTGCTACATTTCACCCTGAGAAAAACCTTCTGTGTTTATATACATCATCAACAAGAGTTACATAAAGGTCAAACTAAATTTATCACCAGGTAGAACGAAGTAAAACAGCTCAGCGAAAAACCGGCGTGATCTGAGGTCAAAAGGAAAGACAAGGCATGGACACGGAGAGCATCAGACATTTCCTCACCCGAACAGTGATGCTATTGTTGACAGTGCTGTTGAAGTTCCCTTTGTAGAGCCAGCCAGACCGAAACACACCGATCCCTCCACCACCACCACCTCCCCCACCTCCTTTGGAAGAAGACAGGGAGGTTGTATCCTGTAAACACAAATACAGTCACAGTTATAGATGATCAAGAGAGAAAGAGGAGACTTTCTAAGACTCATTCTATGTGTGGATGGCAATTTGTCAATCAAATTATGTTCACAAACAATGTAACAATGTAGAGCTAACTGCTCTTGCAAAGTATATTTTAACAGCTTCAAGGCAGGGGTAAATTAATTTGAACAGGATGTCTCCGGAAGGTAATGCATTCTCTCTAAAAGCATTTGTCAGACGATGGTCATTACTGACCTCATCCTTGTCAATGTCCTCATGGTCAATCTCAAAAGAATGGGATGGCAGCTTCTCTGCTTTGTACAGTTTCCTATAAAGGAATGGGGGGAAAAAAATGTGAAACTATGATAATTAAATGTATTGATGGAAAGAGAAAAGGATTCAGGAATCAAATTTGTCCACTCTATTGGAGTGGTGCAAATGAGTGTGGGGAGCTGACTCTGCTCCAACATTCTCTGTCAGCAGTCGACAATAGGTAGTCCTAACTCGATCCTGCTTCACTGATTTCACGGGCTAACCTGTCTTTGTGTGCGAGCCATGGGATAAAATGCCTTTGTGTGTGTGCTGTGAGCTTAGACAGCGAGGCTGCGGCCTCTGGAGGGTAACGCTGGAGCCACCCTCCGCTAAAAGTCACTGTCGTTAAATCTGTCTGATAAAAATCTCTTCAGGCGACTATGTTTAGAAGATTCCTGGTGATTGTGGGCTGGCCGCTGACAGAGGAATGCTAATGTTGGCCTCCGCAGATGAGAAACACTACAATCAATCACAGTGGTGACAATAGCACGTATACAGTAGCTGTAGATCTCCATTGTACTCAGGTTTTCCTGCTGTATTTCACTTCAACATGAATGTTTGATTCATGTTTAAGTCTACAGTTTATGGTTTGTTATCCTTATGAACAAACAATGTTTGTGCCAGTATGCTAATTATACAGCTGCAAAGCAACAGCTGAAGTAGGTGTGATGGTGCTCTCACTTGTGCTTAGGCTGCATCTTACTTTATAGTTCAGCCTGGATGTCAGGTCAGAGATTATGTGAACCAACTGAAAGAGTACAGTGCCAACCCAGGGGACACGAGAGGGACATTCCTGTGGTTGAGCGCAGTAACTGCAGAGCTCTGCGTCATTCTCACCGAGACTGATAAAACTCCAGTTGACTGAGTGACAGTTAAATGAATGGCTTACTGACTGTTTAGGTGTCAGACTGGATGGCTGACATTTAAAAGACGGATTGAGGGAGCACTGTGAGTTAACATGTGTTCGGGTGGAAAGTCCTCAGTCTTTCACTCTGACTTTTCTCACTCAACACCTGCCACCACCATGTTCTTGTTAATGTCCTCCTACCTCAGTGCAACACCTTGTGGTTATCCTTGATGTTAGGGGCTACTTCCGGGTCTGGTTGTTCATAAATCAAGTCAGAAAGACTAACAAGTCTGAATTTACTTCTTTTTTTTAAACATCCATATCATCATGAACTCAAAAATAATAAAGTATACACATTCAATACCTTACAAAGGAAAACACAACTAATACCACAATAAGAAAGTTAAGGTGAGAGAAATGTTTCAGCCAAGAGTCACATGAGAAGATTGATAGCACTCTCAATGTTGGAGGCTGAACATTGACTTACAAAATAATAAATGAATGTAATCGCCACAAAAATCTAAGTGTAATATGCACAAGGTAGAGTTTACGGATTGTTTTGTTCCGTACAATGTTTTTTACCAAGTGTAGTGACTTCCTGGTATCTCCAAACTGAATCAGAAAGGCACTGTGCCAAGTCAGATAATTGTCTCGCAAATATAACCCAGGCAAGCTGTTCCCCCTTGCTTCCTGTCTTCATGCTAAGATAAGCTAACCATCTCCTGGATGTAGTTTTATATAGAGCGCACATATATGTGAATGATATCATTCTTCTCATCTCACTCTCCTCAATAAAATGGTAACCTACAGCTTTAAATCCCATAAAGCAGACACAGTTAAGAGGCTTATTGAGTATTGGCCAAGTGTATTACCTGGGCAGCAGGCGGTAGTCTCCAGCATAGTCGTCATACTTGAACTGGACCACATTTAGGTCAGAGTTGTAATACTTACAGGCCTAAAGGAGAGGAAGGAGATTAAGTTGAACATGATTAAATATTAACTTCATAAAATGATGGGCTCTCTGGGAGACCTACGGCTGAAATGTCTGCAGACAATGAAGAAAGCTACACCACAGTGAAAGAACAGTAGACACCAGCTCTCCTGAGGCCTGATTACTGACATGCAGGCTGGGATTCATCATGAGAGGATCTAAATTATAAGGAACTGAATTGAAACTGTGTCCCCAACGAATGCACAAATAAAGATATCTTCATAGATTTATTGTCTGTCTCACGTGTTAAAAGTCCTCTCATAGGTTTCTCTCACTGTAAGGTATCTCAGTCTGTCTGTCGCACACGTCACAAAGGCAGTTTCACATCCCCTCGCGTGTCTGCTTATGGAACGCTGTGTCGCAGTTTCCTTTGATCTTTTTTGTTTAAAACGATCTCTATCTTTTGTTTACAATGTCTTTTGTTTACGTATTATCTGCTACGTTATCAACCTCACACACATAAAAAGTTAGAAACACACACTCTTCTCCATTGGGCTGTGACAGGACAGTCTGGTGAGTTTCCGTCTACTCAGGGCTCATTTTAATTCGACCATTCATAATCTCAAGGGCTTAGTGGATATGTCCCAACGCGCGCACACACACATATACACACACACACACACACACACACACACACACACACACACACACACACACACACACACACACACAGACACAGACACACACTCTCTCTCTCTTAGAGGCCTGGTGAAATTGCTCCACCGGTATCAGGATCCTATAGTAGGAACAACCTAAACTGAAAACCCTAACCACCACTAACGAAAAGCTTTTTAATCGCAAACCACGACAGCTTCAGATATGTCCGGTACACATGAGGACACATGTGGGCAAACGCCCACTTGCTCCTCACCTGTCTGACCAGCAGACATTCAGCTTGCAGTTCTGCCCCCTCAGGAACAGTCGACTTGAGAGTCCGTCTCTCCTGAGGCACAGTGGATACCTGGTGGGATAAAAGGGAAGGGACAGTTCACGTGATGAAAGATGTGTCATGGCGAGGTAAGTCACCTTTTTTTCTAAGATATATTGGCTCTGTGGCACTCTGAGATTACAATGAAAGTGTTTACGAATAAAATGCATTATTACGTATTACTAAAGAAAATACTAAAGTGTCATTTCAATTGATCACACGACGAGATGTTAAAAAGTTTCATCCACAAAACTCTCGAGGTTTATCACTCTGTTCAAGGTCACAGGTGAAACAAAATCGTGGCCACCAAAAATATTTCTCTTCCTACACATACAATTAAACCATTGTTATAAATCCAAAGACATTTCACAGATTAAAGACACAACCTGGATAAATAAGTGGAGAAACATACAATTTCAATGATTTGATGTGAACCAAATAGATGCCATGGCCTTCACAAACAGAACTGTCAAATACATTGAACAAATATCACAAACCTGCCGCAAGTAGATTTACAATCTGTACAGCATGCATCACCCTCTGTCCTTTAACCCCCGCTTCGGTTCAGATAAGGAGAAACCCACCCAAAAAAGGAACAAAAACCCTAGGTAGTTCAACTGAGGATTAATCCCTCTTGCAGACAAATGGGCTGCTGGAGAGAGCCCTGGGAGCAACTTTCTTATCAGGAGTCCTTGTCATACTTTATTGCTTAAACCTCATAATTTGAGAGGACATGCAAACACAAAATATGTCTTATATTACAAGAAATAGTTTCTGACAAGCTTTATTGCGGTGGAGATAGATAATCTAAGTCAAATCCCTTTACGTGTATTTTTCTCAGACACTGATTAGATCGTTAACTAATAACCTAAACTATGAATCATGCAGATTGTATTGTATAAAGCATTTGTTATGATCTATCAACAGAAAAAAAAACATTTAATCTTTAAGGCGCTCATTCATATTCAAGTGATTTTGCAGAATAGGAATGAAAACAAATCCAAAGTAAAAATCTCTTCGTGTGCACAGAGACAGACTTTGATTTCTACAACCAAATCAGCCGGAGCACTGAGCTCACGAACCAACTGGCAAAGAAGCAGATCCAGTAAATGCCTTTTTTTTTTTTAGCATTTTAGCATTTTAGCAATGCTCAGCCAAGCCACTTTCAGTTACAATTATGGAAATTGACTGTAGGTTGCCTCCACATGCACTGACACAGAGACAAAGAAAATCAAAGGAGATTGTGTCGTAGCCAGACAGAGCTGGGAACAGACAGAGTCAAGCTTAAAAGCTACAACTCTGCAACTCCACATGCCAATGTTGCCAAGCAGCCAATTAGGTCATCTCAATGTGCAATGCATCTGTGTCTGCAGAAACGCATTAGCGCTGCAATGAAAGTACTAATGACGAAGAGCTAATGGGAGCAGGGGAGAATAGATTGTTTACTGTATTGAAAAGACCGCAGTGCATGATTAGTGTGAATAAGTGCGTGATGCTGACGTCACGTGTTGCATTTTATAAGCCAACGTAATACAAACCACGACTTGTACTACATTCCCGTTTACTGTAGTAAATGTAGTGTTCTACATTTACTGTCTGCTGTAGTGCCGTCACAAGTTCTCACAACAGAACAGAAAACCATTACATCTTTTGCGAGTACACTGCTCTCTGCCAACGATGCAATGTGTTGCATTTCATAGATATGAAAATCTACGCCAGTCAACCAGAATTGTAATAACCACCAGGTTCCCAACGTACACACAAACACAAACACACACTCACCGTGAAATCATGGTCGGGGAATAGGAGCAATTCTCTAAGAGGGTCTTCCTTCAACTCATCCCCCAGTTCAGAGATGACAGTCTCATAGTCGAGAGGATCAATCAGCTTGGGCTTCTCCTGCTGTAAATGGAAACACAGAGACATTTGATCAGTCTTCACTTGTTGTTGAGCATCAAACCTCAATGGAGACACTGGTGTACTGATATATTGATTTATATTCATTTCAAACCATGACTAATTATTGTGCTTTTGTACTTTGTTTATTCTACGTAACGTCTTGTCATTAATCTGGAGCCTGAGTCTGTAATAAAGTTTTGATTGATTGAATATAATACATTAAGATCTAATATATGGCACAATGCAATATGATACGTCCAGCATTAACAAAGATCTATTACTGTAAGTACTGAATGCTTGGACAAATTTATTTATTGATGAGTAATATTTTCTAACTTTAGACAGTATTCAATTCATGGGGGAAAAAAAGAAAGTAATTTGAGTATCATCTTAACTCCAATATTGGACATTTTTAAATTATACACAACCCTTTTAAAAGTAAAAATTTCTATCTCATATTTCATATATATGACCAGATGTGGTACAATCAGAATAAAATAAACACTTTGTGTTCATATCGTTGCAGCATGCATACATATTGTATTAAAAGCAGTATCCATGACAGCGATTATTAAAAAAAAAAATTCTGTGTTTTTCCATTACATCAACAGGACCAAAATAATTGTAGAGGAAGTAGTAGTTCAGCTGAAGTGAAGCTGTGATGCACCACACCTACAAATACACATTATGTAGACTTGTTTTAAAATAATTGAGATTAAAAAGATAAGTTTCAGATATTTACATGAAGTTGTCATGTTAGCAGACTTTTCAGTAAATATTAACTTCAATATGCAACTAGACCAACATATATTGACATTTTATGACCTCAAACATGAAAACACCACATACAAGAGTCACGCAACTCAACAGTTCTTCTCTATGCAGATGCCTGTTCTCACAACCCCTTTTTACACGCTCAGTATATAAACTGCGAAACTAGAACTTCAGACAAAACAATCCATAATACACCAACTTTCTCTTTTGAAGGCTTATGCAACAGGTCAATGATTCGTTTACATACAAGAAACCACAACATTTAAAACGTGTTTTACAGAGAGAAGACGCTGGTAAATTACTTCTGTCATTCGGAGAAAAGCAACTGAGGCAAAGAGAGCACTGGAGCAGGCTGTGGTGAGGAAGCAATGCTCTCTGGTTTGGTTCACACGCAGACAGTGCACTCAGAACAGGCCTCTTGGTGCACCACCAACTGAGAGCACGAAGGAAAGAGGCGAGAACGTAACTCAACCCAAGGGGATCTGTGTTTTAGGAAAGTCATACTGTTAATATTGAGCCTGCTGAATTACACTGTCGGATTTTGAAGTCACAGTTCATAGAGTTATTTTTAAGCCTAGTCTAGTCTTTTTTTTTTAATACTTTCCGACGGCTTATATTGATAAATAATTAACGAATGCATTTAAAAAACAGTCAACAATTGAATGATTCATGTAAATAATCATTAGTTGTTAGCCACATTGCTTCTCTGCGCAGTAATGATTAGCAAGTAAATGACATGATAAGTGACAGAGAAGAGCAGGCAGGTGAGGAGATACCCATGTGACGTCAGTGTTAACGTTTCAAGGGAAAGTCTTAGGCTTCAGCATCAGGTGACATCTGACAGACCCAGTAATGTACCATTAGTTCTGCTGGGTGATCAATTAATTTGCATATTCTCTTTAATCTGGCTTTTCCTGAGCCTGGCTCAAATAAAGCACACAAATATCTTGAAACACATTACATTACAGTATAATGGCCACTGACTGTGCTATAAATCCCAATTGGCACTATGATTGACAGCATATACACACATGTGTAAGTTCCTGATAGTAAACTGTAGCTATGTGATAGTCAATAAGAGACATACAAATACATACAATACTCAGCCGGGTGAAATCCGATCGCACTCGTTTGCTCTTTATTTTCCTCCTGAAGGTGATTTTACTCCTGAAGCTCATTGTGAGCAGAATGAAGTTTAAGTGTGTATAATGTTACACAAAAAAGCACCAGAACTTCTCCACTATCGGGAGAAAAAAAAAAAGTCAAAGCTAAATTAAAAGTGAACTTAACAAAACACACATCGCAAACATGTGCTCCACCAGAAGCAGAACTAACGCTCAGAGAGTTTGTGTCAGTGCACGTGGATGTAGAGGAAGTTGATGTTTGACGTCCAATGCACGCTTCAGCACACACACACATGCAACCACAGACTCAGAAAATCCCCTGCAAACAAAAAAATCTAACCAACCAGACGTTTCTACACATCATACTATTAATGTCGATTGTTTTCTGACAATTCAGCAAGGCTATCGCAATTTAAGTTTACAAAAACATATTTTTGTAACACAAGTGTACAAACAGACAAGCCCTTCACTAGTCACACTCAAAGTCAAACTCTGAGCAACTTATCTGCCTTTGTCCAAACCAATGAACTACCATGCAGACCATCAACTTCCTGTTCTAAAGCTTATCTGTTCTAATCCTGTCCATGAAACTGTCTGCAGGCCAATGAATGTATAACAACACGTATACAAAAGTATCCACTGATGTGCGTTCTCATTTAAATAAACGCACAAAACACAATATAAATAAAGATATGACATTTTTATCTATATTCACCTGTACACACACACAGACACTCACTTCCTCAGATTAACCTCCGCAGCAGAACGGAGACCTATACAAGAGGAAGCAACTCCTGATGAGACAACAAACCAATATACTTGCTGTTAACACATTGCATAAGGCACCGCCATTCGGCACTCAACACAGTTGCTGGAATGACGCATGGATGTTTTAATGCTGTGAGTAAGCACCACAAATGGAATCACATTCATCTCAAATGTACTGGGGGAGAGGCAGCGATCTCAAAACCTGAACAAGCAAACCCAGAACTGTCTGCATGGCCATACCACAAGAGTTAAATAAGAATATACCTTTTTATTTGGATGCACCGAGCCGTTAAAACCTTTCGAGAACCAACGTTTTTTAGGCCCCTGTTCGAAAATTGCATACCCAAACTAAAAAGGTTGTATCTCTGCAACCACTAAGGCTATTTTAATATTTGTGGTGTTCTAATAAAAAGCTACCGACACATGTGATAGTTTGCTCAGATGTCTAAATATCAGTCTTTATGTTACTGGTTAAGAGTAAATGAAGATGACACACACAGGTTGCAGGTCTGTCTAGAAAAAAATGCACTTTTGTGATAACTATTTCTTTTAAATGATGCAGCTGTAAGATCTAAACTCTAATGGCAATTATCGCACAATATTTGAAGATTTTTTCTTCAGGTTGACTTTGATAAAGTTTAGCGAAACAAAGTCAGGGAGGTTTTAGTACAGAGACAATACAGGCAAGGTCTCCACAATTTGCATTGGGGCACATTTGTGACATGTACCAAACCATATATTTCACTTGTAGATTACTTGGTGTTCAATACATCCAAATACAGCAGTTTTGGGCTTGTTTTTTTTATTAAACAAGCTATGATATACAGTTTTATACAACAGTCGCTCAGCCTGTATGTATGCTATAATAGATGTGTGAATGTAGAACTGAACATTGGGAATGAAAATAATCTTTTTAACATACAAATTTGAGGGTTCACATTGCTTTAGTTTATAGTGTGTGGTGGTTACGTCGGTTACTGGCAGTTGGTAATGTTTAAATGATGTGATGAGACAGACGATTTTAAAGGCTAAAGGTCCCAAATCCGTTTCAAATTAAATGGAAATTCTATGTGAAAAGCAAACGTTTGGTTTGTCTGTTTTGCTTTGAGCTACACTTTTAATTCATCAGCGATAAAACTATACGTCCCATGACTGCCACTCTGATGTTCATAAGAGTGGAACAATAACCTGCAAGTCTACCAGGACAAGACATTCATAAGTAAATCATTCATCTTAATCTGCTGTATGTTTTTCTAATTTAATAAATGTTAACTCTTTGATGTTTTGCATCTGACACAGTGAATCACAATTATGCTCTTAGCACTGCACTCCTTCAAAGCCAGTTAATGTCTGATCTGCAAGCTCCCTCCTCTTCTTCTTTCACCCTTTTCCTCCCTCCATCCGTCCTCTGTTCTGCAGCTGTCTCCATCCCTTCCTCTCATCCCTCCATCGCTTCCTCTCTTCATCAAACATCCTCAGCAACACACGCCTTTATTTTTTCTTCCTTTGATTCTCTCTCTGTCTCTTCCCTGATCTCTTGTTCTCACCCGATTTAACATCCCTTTTTACATCACTCTTTCCGTCCCCCACTCCTTTGTTTTTCTCCATCCCTCTTAGCAGGGGTGAGATGGAGTGGGTGTTGATGTTGGTACCCTACAGCTGTGTGGAGGGCACAAATAGAGAGCATGACTGGTGGCTCACAGCATAACTGAACAAGAGAACGAGACAGAGGCAGAGGAGGGTGGGGTGCGGAAAAGAGAAGAGCAGAATGAATCAAAGTTGGAAAACGATTAAGACAAAGATGGGAGGAAATCTCAGCATTCAACTCTTTTCACATTAGCACAAGCTGGTCTCTGTCATTCTCAAGCACATATTTAGGGACAATCATCCTGTTCAAGGAAAGATGTAAGGAAAGTAAGACAAAAACGAAGAGAGGGGAAGTTTGGAGGATGAGAAATATTGTGAAAGATTGAAAGGGAGTAAGAGAGAGAGACAGAAAGGGGAAAGAGGGGAACAACTGGGACAGAAACAAGGAGAAGAAACCAGACAGAAGTCATCTGTTTTACATTATTAGAGTAATGCAAGGTCTGAGGAGAGACACAGTTTGACTAATGGGGATTCGTACTTCATAGAGAAGTCGCTCATCTGATGAACATTGCTGTTCTTCTTTACTACGGCCAATATGATGTGTTGAGTGATGGTAAAAAGACAATTAAGATTGTTCTAACTAACTTACCTTCTTCCAAAACACGCCACACAGATTATTAATAAACCTCTTTCAGTCTGTCTATTCTGCTGTGAGGTTATTCCGCAAACCTTTAGCTGCCCTTCTTCTGCAGTGACTGGACACATAATTCCACCGAATCACACATAATGTCAACGATGAATTAACCAACCAGTAACACATCATCGAATGCCACTCAAGAGGTCAACACCAAAGATGATTGACAGTGTCCAAAGAGAGACGGGAGGATTTGCATTCCTTCCCTGACCACAGTGTCAGTGACTGGATGTTAGATAGGATGTCGGGCTTGAAGGGGTGGAGGTTAGGTGGTGTACTGCATGGCCGACAGCTATAGGGGACAACGTGTAGCATGTGTTAAGAGCCCCAGCGCCCTTGATGGAAGTCATGGTTGCCATCCACATTCCTGATTGAAATCTTTCTTAACAGTCTTGTTCTTATTGTGTCGTATATTGTTGTTACAATTGTGAACAAAGCACAGACCAGTGGTTCAAGTCTTGCTCATTTCAAAAGCATTTTTAGGGAAGCCCTTCCTTGATCAAACGGTGTTAAAGAACTGAAGACCAGACCTTCCAAATACTTCACGATCATCTACAACTCCAAAGTTGTTGTCGATGATTGTGTCATCAGTTTCATGACCAAATGGTCAGATGGCACATGTGAGTTATGAATGATTTGATACTAGCAGCTGGCATTTTTAGTTCTTTTAGATCACAGCTGTGTGTTTGGCACTAGTTTCAAATCAATTAACTGAGCATCTTCAACAATAGGTAGAAATATGTCAGTTTATAATTTATTTCTTTTTCAAAATGGAACTTTAAAATGATCAGCCAAGCTGACTTTGACCTTTGGAGTTCCCCATGGTTCAATACTTGAGCCTTTACTGTTTTCTGTCTGCATGCTGCTGCTATATTATACTATTTTAAATGTTATTAATTGTCATGCAGATGATTCACAGCTGTACATTTTCATTAGATTGGCCTTATATATCCATTAATCTGACTCCTCTACATGATCATTTATTAGTGTAATGCAATTATGTTTCATAAAAAACACATTATCTTGACAAATCTGGGCACCTGTGTGAATCACAGATCAGGTTAATGTCTTTAAGCATGACACAGTGCTGCAGGGAAGAGTCTGTCAGTGATTTATACTCAGGAATGGCACCTAGCACTAGCCACCGCACATGGCATTGATGTTAATCAATTGTGAATAACTGTAAACCCAAATATCATATCCATGGACTACTTTATTGCCTTCATAAAAGTGTTATAAAGACAAAAGGTAAGGTTTTTAATGTGTTATAATGAAACGCGGGTTTAATATCCGGCTGACATTTTGATATGGTTGGAAAACAATTTACTCAAATGTAGATGTTTTAAAGACCTCTGACTTCTAAAGCAGTGAACTACTTGTGAAAATCTTGTTTGAAGAGCTCTGTTTGAGGGCTGGCAACTGGTAAAAAAAAAATCAGAGATGAACTACCAAGCGCCACGACCACTTTAAACATGTTCAGACCTTCCCGTACGCCGAGTATAAACCACGCTTTACTGTGACATGGAAAATATCTCATGCTACAATAGATCAGCAAAAGGCAGAGTTGGTGCACAGTTTCTCAAAAAGACTGGCTTACAGTACAATAATCAGCAGTCAAACATGACTTTTGAGGATAAAGCATGGTGACTTGCCACAGAGACCAGAAAACACGGCACCAGAAGGTTTATCGAGAGAAAGAAAGAAAGAAAGAAAGAAAAGGGAACCAGACGGTGCGAGTGTAAAAATCCCACTATGCCAAAACTATAACATTTTTTCCACTGAGTTTACAGAAACCAGGGTCTTTCTGGGATTGAAAAAATCTGGCCAGCACTAGTGGATACAGACACCAAACAGATGTACTGACTGTACAAAGACAAAAAGTTGGTAAGGAGAAACAACATAAATAATCCAATTCCGTCATTCATTCATTCATTCATTCACTCACTCAGGTAAATACTATTTCATTCATGGTTCTCTTTGAATAGCTATTGTTATCATCTTCTCTGTTGACCATATGCAGAGTTTGCAAATTTTTTCCCACAGAAACTAGATTCCTCATGTCTGACCCCACCATCCCCCTCTATTCTCCTCCCTCCATTTCCGTCCTTCTGCCTCTCAGCTGTGAATGGAAACAACCAGGCCCCAATCACTGATCATACATTTAACTCAGCAAAGACAAAAAGAAAGAGGCAGTTAAGAAAAGAAAGTTGACCAGGAAAGTAGGAGTTAAGAAAATTAAGAAAAGAAAACTATATCCACACGGAAAAAATTACTGGCTCTGGACTTCCATCACTGCAATTAAAATAAACAAAAATACTACGATAAAATATGATGCCATTGTGCACACAATTCCTCTACATTGAACACCCACACACTGCGACCCCTCTTCCTGTCCACACATTTTCACAGTTAATGGGAGCTGCAAGTGTGTTAGTGCTGGTTACCATTACAATGATGGTCAGAGGAGAGGTGGTAGTGGTGTAACCCTCTAGGGTTGGAGTGGCAGCCTCCAATGACATCTGGTCCTGTCGTGAACACATGTGGCCGCAGTCAGCCCCGCCCACTGAGCGTAGCAGCAGTACCACACTCGCTGAACAACCCATAATCCACTGCTAGTCCAGCCTGGTCCTGTCCAGCAGTGTAGGTGTCACCTGCACAGAGGTCCTTGTTTCTCAACCTGAACTCAAGTGTCAGCCCTGATGACGCAATCCAGTTCAGTCCATCCAGCCCCTGGTCCAGCCAGTGGTGCTGTGTTCTGTTCAAGCCCAGTAGGATAACTGAAGCTCCATCCTACTCGACCCTCCCGAGTCTTGCTTCGTTCCCCCGGTCCTGTTTCACAAGCTTTCTGTTTCTTTCCAGCACTGCTCTACTCCAGTATCCAGCTCCTAATGTTGCTGAGCTTACACACTGGCAGTCTTACATGGCTCCCTCTCTTTCCCTCTCTCCCTCTCCCTCTCCCTCTCTCTCTCTCTCTCTCTCTCTCTCTCTCTCTCTCTTCCTCTATCACACACACGCACACACACTGACAGCAGCTGTGCACGGTTCAGCCCAGCTCACCCAACAAATCACAGTCTGCAATAGCCGTCAGCTGACCAGAACCAGCTGCTACGTGCATGCACACACACACACACACACACACACACACACACACACCACACACACACATACACACACACACATGCACACCTACATACATTTTAAGATTTTCATTCTGCAGCACACTTCTCCACAGTTTTTCTCCCAATAACACCAGTCTGTTCAAGTCACGGTTCTGTTAGCTGCGTTAGTGCATTTGTTGTTTGTGCACTGAAGACAGGCACAAGAAGCGCAGACGTGCTGTCCCACACTCTGATTTGGTCAAATAAACTGTTGCTTCAAAAAAAAAGGGGGGAAACAAGACAAAGATTCAAATGTGTTCATGCATATGCATGTGTTCCCTACAGTAAATTCAGCTTCTTGTTCCAGAGTGTGTGCAGCTCCAGGGAGAGTGTCGGGGCGTGGTGAGAGAGACTATTGAACTGAAAGTGGATAGAAAGTGGGGAGTGGGTGGCTTAGCAGATGAAGTGCGGATGTGGAGTTTTAGTTCTGTTGATCTATCATGTTAAATGCAGCAGGAACCGACTGGGCTTTTGGTTCAAATTACAACAAGTACCTAAATTATAAAATTCCATGACAAAAGCTCGGATTTCCTCTAGAGCCAGCGACAGTTACTTTAACCACAATCGTTTCCATGTCACCATGGCATCTGGTCTTGCTTTATTCTTCATGTTTCATTTTCACTGTCTAGCTGAATTGAAAGAAATAAAGAAATGTGCATTTTGAGAACAACATGGTTTACATATGTTTTGCAGCAATTTGAAATTCTTCTATAAAATTACTCTTTTTCATTCTTTGCCAGAACCAGAGGTTGTCTAAAACATTGTTGTTTTTTTTTAATATGCATGTGCACTAGTTTTGTCACCCGGAGGTTTCTGAAGAGGAGTTCTGAAGCCTGGATTTTGGTTTACTGTTCCTTACCATCTTTGTCAGTCACTGGAACTTAATATAATTTAGTTAAAAAGACGACTGTCAATCAAACACTGCCCAAAGAATACTTCTCAAATAAGCCATAATATGGGCCAATGGTTGTCAAAATCACCACCTAAACACACAAAAGAGCAATGAAGAAAAAAAACATTAATAATGAATTGACTATTAAAAGAGAGAAAATGAATCTCGAAAACGGAACAGAATAAGATCATTGAACAATCTAAAAACCCACTGGATTGGCAGCAATTAGAAGATAGTGTTGCAATGATGATGTTTTGGAGATCCGTGGTTTCCACACGACTGCATCGAGCCTGCATATAAATGATCAGAGATGACTGAAACAATGATAGAAGATACAGAACAAGTAGATATTAATACAAATGCCAAACATGCAGATCCCAAAGCATTACCACACTCAGGGTCATTTGGGGGAAGGTTTTTACATAATCTACCTATAATATATTTAACTCGACTGTGAGCACTGTTTGCAAAAGCTGCTGGTAGACCTGTAATCAAGTGACACATAATGTAAAGGCGATGACATTTCCACACTCAGCTTCCTGCAGAGAGTGGGAGGTAACCATGGGGATGTTGTTAGGTCATAATTAAGGTCATTAGTGTTCATGTCAAAGTGGCAAAAAAATCCCACCCCCCACCCACATAAATGGTGATTATTATAATGCTTTACATGGCTAAATATAAACAGTACAACACACATGAACAGTAACATGCACAATGACAGTGCATGTGTCCACTGCAAGGTTCAAGTTGGAGAAATGTTGGAAGAAAAAAATATTTACGCTTAATCAGTGACTGTTTCACTGTTATATTCAGACTTCTCATCTTACTGTCTGTGTTTAATATTACACACAAACTTGGCGTGTCTCCTGATAGCCATGAGACAGGGGAACCTGTTCGTCTCTTTCTGAAAGAACGTGCAATTCCATTGTTATCATATCATGCCGAGGCCCATCTAAAGACGCAATGGTGGGATGAAGCCATGAAGACGTCATGGTGGCCTCGGTGTATTGATAACCATAAGCTTTTTAAGAAGGTAGCGCGTCGCTTATTCGGCGAGCAGACTTGGATATACAACTAGTAAAGTAAGGCGATGTGTCTCTGTCCCTGCTCCTTCGAAGAATAAATGTTCCTGTTTTAATGATTTTACTCCAAAGTGTTGAGTGAAATTTTCTGACAAGCAACATCAACCACACCCACTACCATTATCCCCACTACGCAACGCCTTCAAACCCATTACTTCTAACTGAAGTCTCTTCAGTCCAACATGCCTGATATCAGCAGCTAAAACACACAGGAAACACAGAGATGGGCTTTGTTTGTATGCCAGGCCTCCACAATGGTTCTATCATGCAAATATGCCCACACAGACATGCCCTGTAGTCTCCAGCAGAGTGCCTGTGTCACACTGCCCGCATGGTGTTCGCTCTCATTCAGCCCGCCTGCCTTCACACTGAGCTCAAACACAGATTATATCACCACGCTGGCTGCAGAGAGTATGTTTCCATCCGAACGTTCGTCAAGGTTCAAACTAATCATTGAATGTTTTCATTATCTGACCAAAGAGGACGACAAGATGGGATCATCAAAAGAGCACCTCACATTGTAGAGTATAAAGGATGCTAATATATATATATATATATATATATATATATATATATATATATATATATATATATATATATATATACATATATACATATGTCTTTGCACCGGCATTAGGAGGTTTTATATCTGTCACCTTAACAGTATTTTGGGTAGGGCACTCATGTATAAAACAGTGGGTGGCAGAAATATACTGAAGATGCTTTTGCACTAGCATGAATAAAACAAGAAGAGAAAGCAAGAGCTTTGACAATATTTTCAGAAGTATGTTTTGTCATGCATAAATGCAAAATCAATTTGCATTTTAGAGTAATAGAAACAAACTTGTGTTTGATATGAGGAAAGGTGTTATCTGTTGGTTTGAATGCATTATGTCATTGTGTTAAGATAAAGCCTGTTTACCTGCTATTCATGCCCAGTCTTCCACCGTTGAAGTTATGTGTTATGTACTGCTATGAATTAAATGAAAGATCATTACACTTTTTCCATAAAAACTTTGCAGTCCAGTCCAGAACCAGTGCAGGGACGTAATTGAGGAAAGACACACTAAATACAATTGTCGCTGCATTTTGTTATTGTTCCACTTCCCCTCTTGTTTTTCTTCTTTATTAAGGAGAGGGAGAGGTGAACTTAAAGCAAAACCCTCGAGGCAACTTTGAGCGAATGAGGTGACGAGTGCTGAATAATTGATGAGGAGCTTGCATCGTCTATGGAGGGGAACAAGGAAGCCGACAGTGGTACGGTGTAAAGCATCTCCGCTCCCGGGACACCTGCCCTTTAGTTTGAGTCGGTTAGGAGAATAAAAAATCACACAATAAAATGGGATGACAAACCTCTACAGGGATGGTTACACATCCACAAACACCTGTAACACAATGCACACACTGAGATGGAATAATCTGATCGAGTGTACGATCTGACACCTCTTTTATATTGCTCTGTCACTGTCTCATCAATTCATCATCTGTAACTCACATATCTAATTCCTGAACTTCCTTTTGCGTACAATAAATGCCAAACCTTATCTTTGGTCATGCTTCTTTAAATGGTGTTATTTTTCCCAATAGTTACAAGCATCTGTTTTTTCTTAGAGGTTTCCTGAAACGTACAATGTAAAATGGAGCTGTTTGTTTGAGGAAATGCAGAAAGGGTACACTTGGTAAATATGTGCTGTTTTTACTGTGACTTCAAGGAAATGATACAGTAGTGACATTTATAATAAAAGAGTCAAGTTCAGTTTTTAAATAATAGGAAACCTTTACATCAGGTATATAGTTTCTTCAATATTAAGAAGAATCACTTTGACGAGTACAATAAAGCTTTAGCATTCAGTTGTGTGCACTTTTGCCATTGTTTGGACCTGCAATACGCCCGATTGTGCGTCCTCCTGTGTGAACGGGGTTGTGTGTCAGTCTGAACCTCTGCAAAGGATGACATCATTGGGCTATATATTGCAGTGTGCTGCCATCATTTGTGGAGTTAATGTTTTCCAGCTGTACGGCCTCAGCAATCCTTCTGTTACTCTGATGAACAGTGACGGGGACAAAGTGGCGGTTATGTACACTAGATTTCCAGGAGTTTGATATGTTGGTTAACTATTTAGACAAAAGACAAACATAAGCCATTTTACTGCCTTCAAATACCTCAGCCAACTAGGCCAAGTAGGAAACCACAGTCCATTAAAGCGCCTGCACACTGCCTTGTAAGCAGTTAGCTCTGCTATAGTTAGGTTCCCTGTAGCGCTGGAGGCTGACTCATGGCAGCGATATTTGATGTGGTGCACAGCTTCACTGAGTTTACTTGGGAAAACACTCTTGTGTTCCCATGGTGACCACAACAGGAAGGAGGCTGTCACTCAAGGGTGCATGGGTGTTCAGCAAACTACGGTTTGGCCCCTGGCACTCACAGGGCAACAAGAGGGACACCGGGTCAACCTCTTTCTGACTGCACTACACCCATTCTCACACTGCGCACACGCACAGTATTTTCTCCAATTGCTAAGAACTTGACAGACTTGAGTTTGCAGCTCAAGGTGTATCTGGGGGTGTAGTTCTCCAGTGTTGTTTGTGATAACGGTGTTAATGGTGTTTCATTCTGATGTTCTCAGTAAAACCTCAGCCTGCAGATGCAACACCACAACACACCATCTCTTGCACAAACAGGAAGACAGTATGCACTGAACATACTATATGAATCTATTGCGGCTTGAATTAATTAGAGAAAACAGTTCAATAAAAATGCAGATGTATTATACATGTATGTCAGTTGTCAGATGTTTTTGTGGTCAGATGGAATTTTCATGATCCCGAGTGCTCCATCATATTGTATTTCGTGAAGTTAAGTTGTTTCAGGTGGTTGTGTACGTTTATGATGTAAACCGGCTGTGCTGCAGCTGTGGCAAAATAGTGCTTGACAAGTATGTGCTTTCGACTGTTATCCTTGTATCTAAAAAATTTCCTCTGCGCAGATGGGAGACTTTTTCTGTTCAATCACAACACTTCTGTTTAAAGTTGGGAGCGGGGGGGGGGTTCTTAAGTTGGACACATTTAGTCTTGTTTTCGTTGCTCCTCCAGAGCTTTTGCTTTCACTGCCTTACTATTCTGTCTTTCTCTTTCACTCTTAGATTTGTTTTTGTTTCGGCCCCCCACTGGCGTTGCCTGCCTGTCACGTGACGCACAGTCTTCTTGTTACTTGTCGGAGCAACCAAACGCAATAGACCTACGACTGAAAACACTGCAGACATATTTTTATGTGAGAATGTAATTATGAATCAAACCCATGACTGTAACAAGATCATGGTGTAACCTGAAGACTGTGTAATGCCCGGCTCTGAATTGAGTTCTTCCCCTGGAGGAGTCCAACAGGAAGAACAGAGTTCAGAGCCACAGCACACTGCCAATGCCATCTAGTGCTGGGAACTGGACACAGCAGGCTGTGTGGAAGATGAGAGGGTGCCAGTCTCCACACACCAGCAGAGCCACCAGCAGAGCCACCTCCAGGCGGCGCTCTGTGCTGGAGATACTATCTGGTCCTCTGGCAGCTGGTTTGTTTAGAAAAGGAAGCTATTAAAATGTCTTTAACTGAGAACTGAAGTCCTGAGGCAGAAGGGATGTTGAAGGAGGGATTGAGAGAGGGGAAGTTGGTGAGTAGAAACTGTCTGGATATGCGGGGAGGGGGGGGGGGGGGCATTGTTAAAAACGCATATTCATTCACCTTAGACTTACCTCGCTCTTAAAATTCACCCTCCCACACCAACAACAACCAAACTCACTTTGTCTCCTGTCCATCCATCCTCCCTAGTCTCCAAAGAACGTTTTACAGTGTTTCTACTTTCTACCAACAATTCAGTTGAGACAAACACAAAATGCAGACCCACACAAGATAAAACACCTTGGTTTATGGGAAATGTTTATATGTGCATATTTTATTATAGCAGACAATCAGGAAGCATATGAGGTCAAATAGAGCCTGAAAGAGGAGCAGCTCACACTTTAGGGACTTACTTGAAAGATAAGTGGGAAACTGTTCATATCGATGGTTTTAAATTCAACATCAGCATGATCTGTTTCATGAACCGCTTTGCCGAGGTGGTAAGGTGGCCCAGATGTTGATACATCTGGCATCATGGTCAATTTAATTAGTAGATTAGTAGTCACACTCATTAAATGCATGCCATTTGCTCTTTTTCCCTGGAATGATATGTTTTATTTTGAAAAAGTCGATAAGTTTTTATAGTTATGGGCGGAGGTGGTCCTTGTTTCAAGTGAGGTGTCCCACATCCAATACAAAACACTGTGGGAAACAAGCTAGACTTTTACATTGTGATATTGCAACTTGCAAGCATGTTATAAGTCCTTGATCTACTCTGTGAACCACTCATTTTAGCTTGGACTAAACTATAGCGTATACGTGTCCACCTGCCCGTTTGAACATTCACTCACTGACTCAAACATTCATAAAACCACTGGTATTATTTTGTATCCATTCAGCCGGCACAGCAGTAGAAACACAGACAGCTACTGTACTGTCACAGCGCCGGTGCCTCATTAATTCACTCTCCCACGTGGCATCTCTCCATATCTCCCTGCTGTTTCTTCCCCTCCCATCCGAGCTCGGGACTCAGCAGTGAAGCATAGACGGCTGAGGTCACCGGCTTCTTCTGTGCTCTGCAATAAATGTTTGCCATAATACCCATCCTTCATGAGGTAGTTGCAATTTTTGGGGAGTTTGTGCAGTAATAGGTATAAACTTATAAAATTGGATTCTGTGCTGTTGTCATGTACTATTTAAATATGAAACACAGATAAAATCAGCGCATACTAAAGGATAGGTTTGTGGTAATAGAAGCCATTCAAGAGAGAGAACATTCATTTGAAAGAGGAAAAAGTCCCTGTTGTGAATATTAATCCGTTCATCAAAAGCTGATATGACCGGAAAGAGTACTGCAGCAACATAATGAACACCAGGCCGCTCCAGTAGTCATGATGTCTCTCTCAGCACAGCCATGTATCTGTTGTTTCTCTGTGATCTTATCTGGGCCATTTACTCAGCTTTTAGGCCTCTCCTGTTTCCTGTCCAGGTAAGAGCATCCCCAACCAATAAGACAGCTCACATACTCCTTCATGCTGGCCAAGTCAAACTCTGAAACACTCTAAACTCTCCTCTGCTTCCTCTTGTCTGAGCCTCTTAAACTCTGAAACAGTAACTATTCCTCGGGCAATTATCCCTGATGATTTCTGTTTCCTGTAACTCTGTTTGCAGGCCCAAGCCAATATTTACTTTAATGCAAACATGCCAGAAACACATACCGGCACAATGGGTGCAATAGTTAGAAGCTAATGTCAGTCCAGCCCGAGTGAAAAATACATCACAAGACTTTATTCCAACCCCCAATCGCCTTCCCAGTGAAGAAAAAGCCCACTAGAATGCCTAGTTTGCAATAAATCATTCAGTCATGACGCCTACATGACACCTTCACAAAGCCTACACGTAACCTCTGTGTGACCTCCATACCAGCGCTAACTATCTACCAGACGCCCACTCAGCACAGCTCCCTCTCCCTAAGGTCCCAGTTTAGACCGAGGACACAGCTGTTCGGAAGTTTTTTCCTCCTGCGTTTTCATATCTATGATCCCCCATACCTTTTCCCATCCTCCACTTCCCTTTCCCCCTAAAAAAAAGATCATCACAGTTCTTTGGCAGACATTTAAGGCACATCAAATTGATGTACTGGCAAAGAAAGATATGCACACAGTGAGCCAGCGCAGACTCATAGAAAGGTTTTAACATCAGCATCCACAAGCAAGGCATACAATCTTGAATCCCAGTTTGCGTCTTCACCTGAACTCTGTTCACTTATCGAGCGTCTTGGCTCGGGGCTATTCCTGTGGGACTCCTGTCAGAGAGACACTCTCCGTGTCAGTCAGGGATAATAGCACAAAGTGGAACCGGCATCTTTGAATCAAATCTATCTGTAAGTGTGAGACCATTCTCTTGTCACACATTCTCAGGAGTCCTAATACCTCAGAGATAGATATGCTAAGACTAGAACTAAAATATAGTTGTTCTTTCTTGGAAAACAATAAATACCACAGTAATTATTTTTTGTATATCAGTGAATGTATTTCCTTTCTCGTCACTAGTCCATTCAAGATTAATGGTGATTTAGTTGAGCAGGTCTCAATTTACAAAGACTTTGGAGTTGAAATTGATGACTTAAGATGCAAAGAAAAGAGTCTAAGAAACTACAACAGAGGCTGCTCTTTCGGTTGAAATGTAGTCACTTTAGAGAAGACAGTCATGTCTTCAAGATGTTCAACAAATTTGTTTTGCAGAGCGCTTGTCCTTTGGCCAAAACTGCACCGTTGGAAATGTGAGTGTTTTTTGTGTGCCATTTGTGTCTTCAGCAATGAGAGATAGAAGTGCACTGCATATTACTAGGTTTGAGTATTTTATTGTGTATTAATGTCTTGTGTATATTTTAAATTGCCAGCAGTGTACAGGATGAGGGTGTGTATTTGTTAATGCACTTACAATGTACCTGAGTTTTAAATGAAACATATAACAACATGAATTTTCTCTTGTGGAATAAAAAAAAACTTTACCCGAGTTTAGTTGTGCCAGGTATTCTGTTGGTGTTGTTTTATTACACTATGACCAGTTCATCGAGTTGGACAGCAAGTCACTTGTGACAATATTCCCCATAAAAACAATAATAGAAATTCACCAATATCAACTTATTGTGAGTGTTTATTGTGACTGTCCCATCCCTAGCCAAGAGTTAGATAAAAAGATTGATACCACTCTCATGTCTTTCTGCTAAATATGAAGCTACAGCCTAGCTTACCTGAGTTTAACGTTAAAACTGGAACCTGAGAGAAATAGCGAACTTGGCTACATCCAAAGGTCACAAAATCCATGCATAAATTCTCATTGTCTCATTCCAAACGTTGTGTAGAAAGATATGCCGGGACATCACCATTTGAAAAATATAGATTTAATCTTTCATTTCAACAACTGAGTGTGTTGACATGTCTTGAGCCCGTGGGCTTTTTTTCAGCCAGTGATCTCCTGCTATCACCAGTTGTGCCGACTATTTCTTCTTGTGCGTTGCCACCCAAGACACATTATCTGAGCACATTATCTGTTCTATTTCTAACGGGGACCCAGGCTCTGCAGACATAATACTGTGTGTGCCTGCATGTGTGTACTTTAATCTTTGTGTACACGTGTGGATGGATGTGGGTAACTGAAGCGGTGCAGGTGGGGAAATATTAATAATGGTTGCTTGTTTCTGTCTCTTTCTGTTTTACTTTCTGACACCGAGCCCAAGAGGGCAGTCACAGTCAGACACGGTCAGACGGGATTATTAACGGATCGGCCGGGCTGATCAAAGGCGGCTGGGAGCGGTTAGACAGCAGAGGAAAAAGGGACTAAAAGACCTTAAGAGGATTTGACCATCTAACAAAAAGCCAGTTCTGTTGTAAGAGTCGAACACTTTTGAAGATGGCTTGTACAAATGGTGGACACATTTCCTTTACATCCTCCCTTAATTAGATCCTGCTCCCTCTCTCCGTCACTCCACATCCAGCCAGTGAAGACAGTTAATGAGGGAAAGTCCACATCACACATGACTGAAACACAGTGTGTGTGTGCGTGTGTGTGTGTGTGTGTGTGTGTGTGTGTGTGTGTGTGTGTGTGTGTGTGAATACAACAGGGCAAGGGCAGCGGGGCATGGGGGTCAGACGGTAATGGCAGTAACATATTCAGGCCTCCTACTCTGGAATGCAGAGTGAGGGAGAGACACAACACTGCAATTCACTCGCAGAGAGCCACTGAACTATTCTTAGTCCAGTATGTGAAGTGAAGTGGACCCCCATCCCCGCCTCCCTTCACCCCTTCCCTGGGGGCCGTGAAAAGAGTGTGGATGGAGGAGTTGACGTGGTGTCTATTAAGGTACGGGGCAGGATGGTGGAGCTGGACGGAGGGCATTAGAGATAGAGGGAGAGGATAAAAGCTAAGCTTTAGTGAGGCAGAGCCTGGTCAGCTGAGTCTGAATGGAGCAGTTCACTGGCTGTGAAGCCTCTCTAAAGAGCCTATTGTAAACGTACACTGGTAGAATGCGTGGAGCCCCGGGGACCTCTCTCTCTCTCTTTCTCTCTCTCTTTCTCTCTCTACCTCTCCCTCTCTCTCATGTGACCGCTCACAAACGTCGACCTACAAGGCTGAAACATACACATTTTTTTTTTGTCTTTCAATACAATTCAACAACCGGTAGCGTGACACTACAAGGTTACATGTATTTCGGGGAGGGGGAGATTTCCTGTGCTCGCATCCAGCAGACACACACGAGTGAGATCCCTGCACAGTCGCTTGCAGAGTTCAAACAGAAGGGGAATTCAGCAAGAGACAGTGTCCGTAGTGACAGTGACAGCCTCAGATATGTCCTGCTGTGCTCTCTCCTCGTTGCTTGTATCCTCTGCCCTTTCTGAATGAGTCATGGAGAAGATGGGGACAGACACACACCAAGGCCTGGCAGTGCACGGTCCCACTATAATCGGGCGAACGCGGCTGAGTTTTCTGTAGCTCAGTCATAACAAGTGTCAAAGAGCTATTCATCTCCTCTAATCCCTTTCTCTATTCTCCTGTCTGCATATACACAGACGCACCGGTGACACAGAAGCGTTCACTAAATCTGATAAAGAGTGAAAAACTGAGGAGTAATGGATGTAATCCAGTTGGTTCGGAAAAACGGCAAGGGAGTAGAAAGGAAATGCAGGCAATCAGGGAATTCATGTAGAGATGGAAAAAGGCAAAGAAGAAGAGAAAAGGCAGAGGGAGCAAAAAGGGAGGCAGGAGGTAAGATTTGAACTAGAAGAGGGAGAAAGTGGAGGCAAGAGCAGAGGGGGAGACCGGGTGAGGTTTGACAGGAGGAAGAGAATAAGTATGTGTCACCCTGCTGAAGTGAAATGAACACACATTTAAGTTACACCGCATGAGGAAGGCGCCCCCAAAGAACTCCACAGTGTGACTTCTCAGAAAAGCTGCAGGCCGAGTTGTTCAGAGGCACAAAATGAGCGGCAAGAGAAAGACAGAGTGAGCATGACATCCTGTCCCACACTGCCAGAGTGCTAACAATCTAGGAGGTGACTATTTCACAACTAGGCCTGACACATATAGTAGTATAAATGTGACATAAACACACGACGGAGAGCGGAAACCCAAAGCAAGGTGTGTGACTTGTCACATGCATCGGCTACAATAGCTCATCTATAGGTGGACGAAGCGGTGATAGAGATGCAAAATAAATGATACACACATATGAGATGTTGAATCCTAAATGTATACAAGTCCAACAGCGTTGTTGTTGTTCCTTCAGTGTTTTGCTTGTCATGATGTCTTCTTCTGAGCATGACAAATTTCATGTGGTGCCACGTATCAGTGCTAATTTAGCTGCAGTACAACGGGAGTTTCCGCTGGGAAATTGTTTAGAAGAGGGGGACCATCTTCCATCTTGTTTTGTGATCGATTTCTCTCATAGATAATGGCCTAAACACTGGCCACAAAAAATATGAAATTGGTTTGTGAAAAGTATCAGGTTTATATCTATATCTAACTGTATGTGTTATGACATTAGCTGTCATGACTCTGCAAAGTTCTACTGTAGTTGTTCCAAGGCCCAAAGCTCCTTTCTTAATTATTCCTGACGCAGGAGTCTCTCTTGTTCAATCTTATTTACATGGTTATACAATCAGACTGTGGTATGATTTACAAAACTGCAACTTATGTAAGAGAATAACTGTATTGGCAGGCAGGGGAACGTTGCCTCTGTTGATTTGTGAAGCAGCTTCATTTGTGACTCTCTGGAAATAAAGACAACAACAACTATGCGGTTCTCTTGATTTCTTTGTATTTTCTGTCCTGGGGTGTTACGAAACCAACTTTCTTCAAGAACTGGAACACTTACATAAATATCTAAAGGGACCTAAAAAGTCGCTGGCGTGCAAACTTCTTAATATCGCACAAAGATACGAACAATTACAATATACAATATACACATAGACAATAGTCTGCTGACACACACTGTCAAGGCGTTTACAAGAGGACTAGTTATCTGCATACGAGCCTCTGCTCCTCTGGGAGATGAGACAGATCTACAGACTCTCTTCCTGCCTTATTTTCTTCTTGGGTTTCCCCTCTTTACGATTTAGCTCTCGAAAATGATGAAACTAGTGATGTCTGACCCAATTATGAGCCTGATTCTGTCTGCAGCTGCCCTCCCGTCCCCGTCCGTCCCTCCTTCGCTGTCCAGATGTAATGAGAGCCATGTGACAGAAATGTCAGTATCAACGCATATCTCCTCCTCAGACTTGTCAGTGTGCTAGCTGAAGATACATTATTTTTAACAAAGCGCAGGAGTTGATAAAAGACGGAGTGGGTGTTCAGAAAGCAGTTGAAGTGGGCGGGTTACAGATTTAAATAATAAAGTGTAGAATATCAGCAGCGACACAAACCAGCTGAATTAATGTATGAAATACTTGGGAGCGTGGGAACACCAGATGAGATGAAATAAAGATTCAGCAGATACTCGGAGCACTTCCTGTTGGAATTCCATCCTAATTGACCTTTCTGCGTTGCCGTGGTAACAGAGGCACGACTGTGGGAGAGTTGGCTGATCGCTGGTAATTTAACTGGTTTCAATTGATTTTCAGCATTATCAGTTTGACTAACTCGCATGAGACGGACATATTAGCTGCTGCCAGCAACTGATTAATGTGACACTGACAACTCTTTTCTTAAATAAGAGCAGCAGCATACTGTGGTCAAATCAAGAGAAAAACCACAATGACACAGATCTAAAACAGCTCCAAGCAGCCTAAATGTTGTTTTTTCAGAACAACCACAAGTACCACACACACGCACACGCACATGCACGTTATACAGAACAAATAGGCAGGTCAGCATTCATGCACAATGCATCCAAGGCCGTCGACATGATGGGTCATGAGACGAGAGCAAAGTCAGAATGACAGCATGCCTACACATACACACATACACAGACACACACACGCACACAGACACACACACACACACACACACACACACACACATCGCTGGGGCTCGCCGGGTAGACGTGCCCCGCCCCCCAACAACAAATGACTGCTCCACGCTGTCTGACACACATTTTAGCTACAGACAGACAGACGTGCCCGGTGGTGGTGTTTTACTAGAAGAACAGAAACATACAAACAGAACATGACTGGTGCCCAGAAGACAGAAATTAAGGCTGATGTAGATACGGATTAACAGAACGCAGAGAACATTTTACTAACGTCATGAGACAAGCCAAAAACAGTCCCATTCTCCGAGAGAGAGGAGAGGAAACCGTAAGAAATCCACTGAAATATCCATCGTTCTTTCTTTCATCCTCAAAGTGTAAATGGAGATAACCCAAAACAAATAAAGCATGCAAGTCAGTGAAAAATCAAAAAGACAAGCTAAAGGGAGGTCAATGAAATATGCAGAGCTTTTTTAATATGTCAAAGCTTTTTGGGTCATTTATAAAACATGTTTAAAATACAGGAAAGAAATGCACTTGAACTAGAAACTACTTGCTATATGTTGCAGTGTGAGCGAGGGTTTGAGTGTAAAGGCCAAAGAACACACACTGCTCTGGGAAGGAGAGCATTCACATAAGCGATGAGGTGAACCGCATTGGTATAAAACCATCATACCAATGGATTTTGCATGTTTAAGCTCATTAACTATAAGTCACATATATTTTACATCACTGTCAGACAGTTTCCAACGCACCATGTGTTTTTGTGATTTCATACCTTTTCAGCAGTTCTTAAAGCAGAACAGACATTGCTGGCAGAATTATTAGAATGTTATAACTACCGAACTGAATTACCAAAATATGACTTTATCAGTCAGGAAATAAATCAGAACCTCAATGATCTCACTGGCAGCCATTGGGTCAGTATGGCTCTGAAATCATTTTTTGGGTGATCCTTTAGTTGATCGACACAAGATTAATTAACTTTTTTTTTCTAATTTACTAAGTTTCTAAAGTATAAGTAACATATTAACTTATGCACGTGTCTCAAATGTGAGGATTTGCACTGTGAGATTCTCTGACATGTAGACTAATCAATACACGTTAAGTATAGGATCTAAGCAATGATCGACTGATTATTCATGAATAATAAAGATAGTTGTTGGTTAGTTGAAGCCATAGCCAGTATGAAAAGCTGCAGAGACTAAAAAAAAAATTTGCTCAAAATAGCCAATGGCAGTAAACAGTCAGGTCAGCAGCAGCAGCAGCAGCAGCAATAAATAAATAAAAAGATTTGTCGTTAAGAAACTAAATCAGGAAAAACTGTTGTAGAATGATTCTAGATGCTGTCACATTATAGGA
This sequence comes from Clinocottus analis, assembly GCF_023055335.1. NCBI lineage: Eukaryota > Metazoa > Chordata > Actinopteri > Perciformes > Cottidae > Clinocottus > Clinocottus analis. The sequence continues at coordinate 11,884,610 of NW_027175931.1, read as the reverse complement.
TTACCGGTCCATCACAACTGGACAACAGATACTGGTTTGAAACAAAATGAAAAATGTCGTTAAATGCCTGGATCCTGGGATTTGGCACCAAAATAGTCAATAAGCTATCAGACGTGAAGCTAGTTCCATAAGGGCACCGAAGAATGCCAAGTGCAAGATACAAGAAGAGAAGACGATGATTTAACTATTAGGACATAGTGTGAAAAAATGCATGTGCACGCATGCAGCCTTAAGCAGCGAGTGAGGGTCACTGCCGACAAGCAACCCTGTGCTACTGGGCAAACAAACTGAGCTCCAGTAGGGTGCCACATGCCAGGGTGGGTATGTTGGCCACAATCTCTGGCTGTGGTTGGTGTGGCTGGCATCCTCCAGGCACGGTATGACATGTGGTTCATCCCAGCAGGCAGCCAGAGTCACAACAAGACTTGTGTCTACACTGCTATGCTGCTCCCTTTAGCTGAGAGTCATAATAAACACTCACTCTCTGGTGGCAAAAATCAGCAGTACTGGGTCTCCAATGCAGTGTTCATTTAGTTGGTAATGCGATTTAAATACTGCTCTTCAGGCGTGTTTGATACAAATCCTGCTTCATTATCATTAATATTTGACAATTGTTGGACATGTCAATCTAGTTATTTAGTTTATGTCATTAGTATTTGTTGTCCAGCAGCTTAGACACCAACAGGGGCCAGAAAAGATGTGATGGAAGACATCCCATGGTCACTGAAGCAACAAACTCCAGCTCTTTTTTCTTTTTTTTCTAAAGAATCCAAACTTAACCACCGGTACTTCCTTCATTCTTGTATCTATCCAACCTTCCATGCTGCCTGCATATTTGGGGATGGGTGGGCTGACCACTGTGAGAAACAGTGAAGTACTCAGAACGCAGTGATTGCTTTCACAGAGCGCTTCATCCAAAGTGAAATGCTGCATGCACCAGGGGGATTCAGCAGGTATCACGTGTGCATAAACTCGCCAATACACACACACACACACACACACACACACACTTCAGAAAGTGATCTAACCTGACTGAGGACCCACGCAGAGCAGTGGAACGGTAAGACGCACAAAAGACAACAATGTCAGAAGCAACTCAAATATGGAAGAATTGAAGCAGTGAAGGCATGCAGAGATGGAGAAGGAGGTGGGGGGGCCAATAATAAAAAATGATGAAAGAGAGGGGGTCAATAAGAGAGAGATAAAGAGGCTCACGCTTCATTGAATGTTATGCCAAAGGGCCTGATTCTGCTGACCTGGTTTCTTTCACCAACAAAGGCTTTGCATTAACACACTCACAAAAACACCCATCCATACGCATGCACAAAATGCCTATGGACATTTACACACCCACTTAACCTAGAACCGTGCACAGCTACACATTCACACACGTTTACTCTTTTGTCTAGCTCATATATGCGCACATAAAATGACTTGGAGTAATCATACATGGCTTTTATCATCTTTAGTGACATTGCTTTCTCAAGATATAGAAAGGGATTGAAACTAAGTCTTTGCACATACTGGTGTCGATCAAAGTACAAGTCACGGTTTCCATTTTAGTTCACTTTTACAAAAAAACAGCAGCACACTTTTTCAAGGAATTGATTGGGTGTTCTGGTAAAATATTTGTACCGTGGGGGTGGGTGATAGGACAATATACACGCAAGACTAAACTTGTTAATGCTTGGAAATTCTGTCATACAGTTTACACTGTGGTATTTATACCTTTGAGGCTATTGTGGGCGATGCTGCAAATCATTCAGTGGAAATTACGTATGACTTTTTCCATTGCATTAGCTATTATCTTATCCACGAACAAATTCTCAATGGATTATCCAGAAAATGAAAAATATCAATATTTATATAGTAATATATTATTACATATACTGGGACAGACCATTTTAACCCTAATTCAGCGTGTATTTAATCCACCAAATATTATATATCCTCGAATAAACTCTGAACATACTGAGCCAAGAACATTTAGGATCATGAGTTATTAAAGCACTATTGAAGCAAAACCTTTAATCACTAAAAATGCAATAGAACTGGTTTCTGTAGCAATACTTCTGGTACATCAGACTTTGTGGAGATGCAGTCTTTTTCTGATGCAAACACAACCCAACATCCACATGTCCCACATCTAAATACACCCTTTTCACAGCGAGCGTTTCGGACAAGCTCAGGTGTAACATACAACATGCCCAATACTAGCACCCTGAAACCAAAGCAGACAAATGTAATTGAGCAATCGTTAATATTATGCTTTTTTTTACGGTAACATTTCAGAACACCTAACAAGATGTAGTCTAATACAACAACGTGTGGACTGTCACACAAACTACAAACTAATGGGGGCTTTTATGAACAACACAAACCTGTTGGTAGACATTTTATTACTATGTCTGAATTGGCGTAACTGTTTATGTTTAATGCCATGGTGATAATAGGGAGACACCTAAAAACTCAAGTGCCTCTCGTTTCAGGCTGAGCTACTGTACATGTTCACACTTAGTGACTATTTTTTCTCCATCTGTTTCCGGTATATCTCTCACTTACTTCCCACTACTTTCTTATTTGTTGGGTCTTTGCTTGAAACCCCCATGCTATGTGTGTAATTTCCACTGCAGTGCTTTTAGGCAAGGCATTGAAGCTCAGTGTGGTATCTCTGCAGTGCAACACGCATCACATCTAAATGATACCAACACAAGGTGACTCACCAGTCAATTTCTACATCCAATAAAGGAATCAATGAACACTGTTCTGTTGTACTCTGTTTAGCGACATGACAAATGCATAAGGCTCATGCTATTCTAATGTATTCTGCTTTATTCAGCGGACCCTGTGCCAGTGGTAACATCTGGCTGCTTATGGAAAATGCCTTTGTTTCATTGAAAAAGCAAGGTTCTATTCATTCAAATAGTTTTCATTTTAATCACCACACAGTCTGCCACATACTCAAGTTATATTAGATGTTCTCTCTTTATTCCAATCAATACTCACTGTGCTCTGTTATGCATATGTACCACTGACACACTAACACCAACATGAAGAGGATGCAGAGTAGCAGCAAAGCGTCTGTAGTGGAGTGACCTTTCTCTATGCTAATCCATACAGATTGCCCCCCCCCCCCCTACAGACACACACACACACACACACACACACACACATACACACACATACACACACACACACACACACACACACACACACACACACACACACACACGTACACGCACACACACAAAACGTGAGGTAAAGGATTTGTCCTCTGCCAGATGAATCAAAAGGACATCATCAAAACACAAATCCTTCTCCTTGGGTGTGTTTGCTTGTGTGCGTGTGTGTGCGAGAGAGTGTGCGCGTATGCGTGTGTCCGCGCGCGTGCGTGCGTGCGTACGTACGTGCGTGCATGCTCGTGGATGGTTTTTCCTGGACTACCCCTCCTCCCAGTAGCTGAACGTCAGTCAGAGCCTCTTATTATAAGGCGTGACACACCCACCGAGCCGAGCCACACGTTTTCACAAAGAGTTCGCGTAACAATAAAATCTTCTGATGGTAGAAATACTGATAAATCAATCCTCTGGTCTTATTTGTCTCCTCTTTGTTCCTCCCTCCGTGTTTCTGGGCACCGCTGGCCAGATGTAAACCGCTGCCTGTGTCATGCCGCATCCCACTATATCCTACTACCACCACGCCGCTATGTATTGCATTTCATTCACTGGAGCCAGACACACCGAAATAAACTCCAACCCAAGGGGGGGGGGGGGGGGCACAGTATGCTCTCCGACTATGTAGCCACATCCCCAGCCAAGAGGTTATTTTCTATAGTAGCAGATTCCTGCCCCTACTGAGCCTTTGGACGTATTGGATCGTTTCCCCTGCAGGATCAATAGGCAGAGGCTGAACAGCGGCGCTGCGCTGCAAGGAAAGATGCAGCATGAATGTCAATGTCAGATTGGCCACATTTTACGGGGTAGTGGGACAAACCAAATCTAATTCACTTCCCAGATGCAGATGTTCGCGGCGCTCAACGCTCATATCAGCAAAAGCATCGGGCCCACAGGTGGTGATGCGTTTTTTTTCTTCTTCTTCCCACTACCACCATGTTTTTACAATTCATACGCGTCTACTCACCGTCACTGCGGAGTGTCTGACTGCGTTGCACGCTGTCTGTCGTATCTCCGCCGCGGTCCCCGGCTTCAGCAGGTTCTTGGTGAATCTCCGGGTCGATTCGGCTGCCATGTCCTCATCTGAGCGGCCGCCGGCGGGCACAATTCAGCCGGATAATGTCTGCTGCAGTCAGACCGACCTGGCCCTCGCTCCCAACGTGAGCCGAGCCGACCGAGCTGTGTTTACACACACACACACACACTCTCACACACACACACACACAGGCACACACGCTTCTCACACACACCGGCGATCCACACACGCAGCGCGCGCAGTGCAGAGGATGCCTGCGCGCTGAAATTGATGTCAAACTACACCGAATCAAAAGACACGTTACTTCCGGTCATGACTTTCAAAATAAAACCTCTTTGGCAAAGCCGAAGGAGATGAATGCACTACTACAAGAGTGCATTTAATTTGAAGGCTAAAAGCAACTATTGCACTGTAGTTATTCTGTCTCACGTTTACTTTATATGTAAAAAGAAGCACTATTTTCATGCTGCTTCAACTGAATTTTAATTTCCATTTAGCCCAATTAACATGTGTTAGTTAGACTGTTAAATGGGTCGGTATTCAACAGGGACCTAACAGTCGAAACTGCTAACATGGATGCAAACAGCGGTATTTGAGTCCATACTGTATACATCATTCATCTCAAGGGTTCCTCCGAAATGTCAACTACATATCAGCAGTCCAGTCACGATCAAGGAAGGATGGAGCAACCATAGACTACTGTATATAAGGGAGCAGCACACCACACACTAGGTTTGACCAGTGGTTCTCAAATAGGGCTATTATATATATATATATATATATATATATATATATATATATATATATATATATATATATATATATATATATATATATATATATATATATATTCAAAACAATAAGTATAAGTTCAATAACTGAAGTACATATCCAGGTTTACTTCTCTCAAAACATTTTATATTTTCATGATTTTTACATTTCATCTGAAAAAGAGCTTGTTAAACTGAAAGAAAAATAAGTCAAGCACAGGATAAGACGCTTTAATAATTTTGATGAATTCTTTACACGAGAGCAAGACCAAAGGTCCAACCTATGTATTTACATCTCTATTAATGTGTTTTTAATAGATATATAATGTAATATTTACATTTTTGAAGCGTAAACATGTCCCTTACACTTGCCTTAAAATAGCTTTTTAAGTATTTACAAACAAGGATTAATTTGACAAAAGTTGTTATCTATTTTAAGGCACAATATAATGTAGCAACATTTCTTTTTGAATTAAAAGGACATTTACCCAATGTTTATTCCATGCTAATTCATAACCTGCAAGTAACCACAAAGATATACAAAATATTTGTTGATTTACTTTAATCATTATAAAAAAACACAGGTAACAGGGTGGACTGGAGGTAAAAGGGTGGAAGTAACATCAGTGAACAATACATTTAATTAATGAAGGCACTTCATTTACAATTCTCATTTCACATACAAATGACAGTGCATTTGTATTAACATTTGAAAGTAAATGTGTCAAAGTTAGCTTGTAAGCTAATTAACTATTTAACACCCTAACACAGAGGGTGCTGCACACTCAGAATGTATACTGTCTTTCATTAAACCAAGTGTTCACCCAAATAAAAGGGGAGTCCCCACATTGTAACTGTCAACAGAATTATGTCCCACAACATAAGAAATACATAGACTGACAGACACTCTCACACACCTAAACATCAACTCTCTTTTAACTCTAGTAGTGGGACCTTTTCTGACTCTGGAGGAGTGTTTGCACTTTGAGGAAGAGTATGGCTGTGGCACTCTCCCCCTCTCTATACTCTCTTCTCTCTTTCACAGAGGTTTGATACTTTCTTTTTCTTTCTTCAACTCTGTGCTTTATCCACCCTGACCTTGTTACATAATATTTTTTAACCAAAAATGCTCTGCACTGGTAAGGGGGTACTTGGCGGAAACAATCTTTCACAGGGGGTACATCAATGAAAAAAGATTGAGAACCACTGGGTCAGACAATGCAGGAGATACACATGCCTACAGCGACACCTAGCGCCAGGAAGTAGTTAAAGCATTTGGAAATACACAACACCGTTTTCAGTAATTTTCTCAAATGAGGGAAAAAGCCCCCCCCCCCCCCGGGAGGTAATGGCTGCCTGGCGCTGTGGTCAAATATAGCATTGCACTGTCGAGACACGTCTACTGGAAGTCAGGTGAAGTTGAGTATTATTCAGGTGTGGTAACTTTCATAACATAACATAAAGAAATTGTAAAACTCTTACATGAACAGTAAGGACAGTAATACTCTGGTATCACTAATAAAAGTTGACAACATAGTTTTAAGCTAAACGTTGTCGGCTAAGTGAAACGACCAGTTAGCTAACGTTAGTTTTCTAGTGTCGCTAATAATAATATCAGCTGCCGTGGTTTTGTTCACTAGTTTGCGAGCAGCGATGGAAAGAGGAGCCAAGAAACATACCAACAATAGACCAACACGACTGCAGGAGCAACTGGACCAGAGCCGGAATAACATGCCGTGGATACTCGTCCTCCATGTAAGGAGACTTGACTTCAGCGGGAAAAGGTGAGTCCACAGACACCGTCAATCTCTCTGTTTCGCTGAGAGCTGGTTCAATGTCTCTGCTTGTGATTTAGACTCCTGCTTTGTGCTTGTTGATGCGATGGAGGATATGACAAGTGCCTGGAAGGCTTTTAAAAGACTTACTTGCTTAATGTTAGTGTATTAATCGTTAGATTATAGATTATAGTATATATAGATATATATATATATATATATATATATATATATATATATATATACATATGTATATATATATATATATATATATATATATATATATATCTATATATATATATATATATATATATATATATATATATATATACATATGTATATATATATATATATATATATATATATATATATACATATGTATATATATGTGTATACATATATATATATATATATATATATATATATATATATATATATATATATATATATATATATATATAACTTCCTCAGTTATATGTGTGTATATATATATATACACCCACACACACACATATATATATATGTGTGTAACGAATAACGTTACAGGTTCAAAATATATTTGTGTATGCTAAAATTGCATAATGTGCAGCTTAACGTGAAGGGACTCCACGTTAAGGTGGCAGTTGGCGGAGGAGAAAAATATTTGGAGGTTTTGACTTTGGGGATTCAACCCCGGCTGACTCGACCACAAAGTGCAAACTCGCCGAGTCCCGTCAGCTCCATCGTGCAGCAGCAGAGAGAGGGGGAGGCGGCAGACGGCCGTGTGCACACGGTGCTCAAGCAGCCGCTCAGTGTGTTGGCGGGAATCGGACATACTGGTGGAGTTCTTCACAGGTCTAGCCCTCTCTTACTGGACCAGAGGAAGCCACTGCTCTGTATGGACTCATCTGATAAATATTGATCATTTTTGTTTGGGTACGTGAACTATATAAGGACTATATAACCTTAACGTTAAAACTTTTCTTTTGTAAAATACTCAAAACATGTATTAAATATTTTTTTCCAATAAATGAAAATTAAGTTTATGGGGATATGGATGGAGAATGAGTGTGAGGCACATCCTGCCAGCTGATGAAACTTCAAGGACGACCTCCCGGCATGTAATCACATCCATTAAACTGACCTCATGAAGAACAGGATGTGTTGAGAATCTATCATGACAGCTAAATCAATGTCCTCTAATTCAGTGCTTCTCAAATGGGGGTACGTGAAGTGACTCCAGAGGGTACGTGAGAATTCAAGAAAATATAGAAAAATGTGCATCCATTCAAAAATAGTTATTTAATAAATATTCAATAACATATAAGTGTAAGTTCATGAAGATAGTTGTATATGTTCTGTTAATTCAGACACTGATGGCACAATGCTTTGTTTTACATCTTTTTTTTTCAACCCCAAAAATATTTTCCACTGGTTGGTGTACTAAAAAATATTTCATAGGGGCTAAATCACTGTAAAAAGGTTGAGAACCACTTTTTAGAGGACTTCTAAACTAGTCCACCGCAAAAGTTACTTTTTGGCTTTCAAAGGCGATCCAACCGGAGCAGCAAGCCTTATTCTGGCCTTATTACCACCACAGAATGTTCTCCCTACGTACAGAGCTCCCACCCTTACAAATCCCAACAGCGTCATGATGGAGGCATCTTTTTGTGAAATATGAAAAGTGATGTTCTTCATAGACCCTTTCAACAGTACATGTTGATAGTTATGTCCCTTTACACAGACTCATGGTACAACATACAGTATTTTTCTTACTTTTAGGAAGATACATTATGTTGTTGAGCATGGCTAATGATGTATTTGAAGGTCTGCGCATTAGATCAAATACATGGGAAATATACACTCAGTTGCCACTTTATAAGCTAAAGCTACGATAACATAGTCAAATACAACACTCCTGCAACAAATTATACCTTCATGAAGGTTATCATAAAGATTATAATTAATTAAGGTTATAATATATGCTTTAGTGAAATGTTGGAGGCTGCAGTTTGTGGTGCTATTGATTTGTATTGTGTTATACTGAGTGTTTCTGTTATTTTGTCTCTCCGTTTTTATATAAATGGGGCTGACAATATATTCAGGATACCATGACGAAACACAATTTAACAGCATGACAAACTGTAGACTTCAATATGACCCGTGAGTTAAATAAACACCTCACTAAAGCATTCAATACAAACTTCACGAAGGAAGAATTTAGTCAATAAAAACTGAGCATAATGAGATGAATGGAGGTAGAATTTATTGCAGGACTTTGTTTTCAGGTGGGTGCAACTAATATAATTGTGATACCAAATCTGACCTCTGGGTGGCAGTAACACATAAGACACTGCCTTTGCTGAGCCTGTGTATCTAAACAAAACAAACTATTGATGAACCATGAAATGATACAGTTATACATCACATACAATATGTGTAACATAAACACACTATTGCATCTTCCATTGAGTTCACAAGGAAGACTTTGGGAACACATAACCGATCTGTCATACCACTGAAGCCATCTGGAATATACAAATATATTCTGCATCCAAATGAGTGAAATACATGCACACATGCTCACTGGCAACGTCAGGGAACACTTTCCACTTCTGTAACGTTATGGAACTACTTTCTAAGTTCCTGGGACCAAATAATTGTTTTACGCCGTGTTGAATCCAATGTGGGGTGGTAATGTGTTACTCAAAACATGTCACCCAATACCAGGATTACAGAAGAGTAGTCAGGGATTACTTTCAAATTAAGTTCCATTACTTTTGCTAATTGCATTCCTCTAACATTTTGAGACCTGAACTGGTCATCTCTATGGTGTATTACCATCACTTAACCTCAACCCTAATGTTGTACGGACGCTCACGAGCGATGCACAAGGGTTGCTTCTGCCAAAAGAGGCTAAATATACCTTCAGGGAATTCCAAAGTTGTCTTACGTTGATATGCCTTCTTGGCTGGCGAGCTAACCACTGTATCCAGTGGGGTTAGTTCAAAGATGGAAGGTTGTGTAAGGCTTCACTGTGAGGACTTCTGAGGTGCCGTTTGAGTTACTGGGGGTAAGCTAGCTGTTCACACTCACTGAAGCCTCAACGATAGACGAGCGGCCCTCCTTTTTTGTTTCGACACCAGGCATGCGTGTAGGTGTGCTGGCCTTGGAGGGGGCTTGTCTGTCTAACAGATAATCAGAACATTTATGTGATTATTGTTTCCAGGTGCAAAACACGATGAGTGATTTGCTCATTGAACTTGAGCAACATTGCAGCGCTGCGGGCGAGTCAGTCCTGCCTAATACAATGTGCAACTGCTAAAGTGGCCACAGAATGTAGAAATATATTTGGACGCATGACAAAATCTTGTGCGGTCTGACAGACATCTCGGCTCACCTCAGAGCTGCAGACAGAGGCAGCCAGATGGGGTGGGGTGGATCATGTGTAAGAGGGGGATAAAGGCAAAAGAGCAGAAATGTAAAAGACAAGTAAAGTAGTCAAGAAATAAGTACTGGTCTACTTGTAAATGATGAATTAATCTCATAATGCGCCAGCCAGACAGTTATAAATGCACGGCGAGTGCATTCTACCCCAATCCCAGACTTGTATGGCTGACAGTACAGGTTAACAGAGAGGTGAATGTGAAATGCAGAATATGGAAAAGAGAAAATATAGAGCAGCCAAGATAGAAAAAAAGGAAGTGAAGAGGGTTGGTGAAATGCTGGATCTCTTCTGGATATAGTGCAGCTTTTGGCAGCCTATTTTTCTTGTCATGTCCTTAGATTCAAGAACAAGATACCACTCTCCAGCGTAAAAGAATAAAGACCATTTGAAACCATTCGGGAGAGTTGCAGGATCACATTTCTGCAGGCCGGGCTTTGCCTGAGTGTCTAATTCTAATTTCCTCTTTGACAAACAAACACAAAAGGAGTGTGTGTGTGTGTGTGTTCATCTGCAATAGGGTCCGAAAAAAGGGAAGGAGAAGAATGGTGTGTGTCGACCTGAGGCTTGCATGTGTGCTGCGTGTGTGAGAGAATCTTTAAGAGATGTGGATATGATGTGTACGGGAGTGAGTGGACTTGTCTAAGTTTGAGAGAGTACGGGGAATGATGAGCTGTTGCCGGTAGAGGACAAGCTGATGGTAGATATACAACCACAGAGAGAAACTTAAATGGAGGGAGAAGTGCAGCGATAATAAAAAGTAGGTGCAGAGGCAAAAATGGAGGAAAATGGAAAGAGGACATCGGAAAAATTACAAATGGACTTTTTAGGGTTTTAAACATATGGGTCTTCAAAAGTGGAGTACAAGCAATGTCAAAGGGCAACTCCTAAAGGGAAAATGATTATGTTTTATTCGAAAAACATCATGCAGTCAAGTCAGTGGATGTGAACTTGAGCAACCCCTCTTCCAAAGACAACAGAGGACAGAAGCTGTAGTCTGTGATTCCTTCATGAAACAAAGTCTTCATTTTTGTCATCAATCCAAATTTCTTTTATTTAACTGTTCACATATGCACCGTGATTTGTTCCTTGACCTGTCAATCCATGTATCACATGTTATCCTCAACTATGATACTTTAGGGCATGCACACACAGACACACACACACACACACACACACACACACACACACACTCGTGTGAGGAAGCACACTTCTTGTAAGTTAAAGACTGTAAATATTTTGAGATGAATGAAATGAAGAATGAATGAAATAAAGAATTTGTATATTTTTTTTGTAGAAAAACTGGTTTTGTTCACAGCACAATTGAACACCAATTTGTTTTGCGGAATTTAGACTCAAAGTTTGAGCGAATGTGCCTAATTTTTGTTGAAAAAATCATCAAAACAAACCATTTAAACAAATATTGTTTTAGTAAGGGTACCCAAACTAAATGATTGTCTTACGTCTGATATTTATTTTGACAATTAACTATACTAATCGTTCTATTCCAATTGCAATTTGTGAGGCTGAAGATTTTGTCATCAAGTGGTCTGTTTTGTTCGACCAACCAAAGGTCCAAAACAATTTACTTTCACATAAGATGAAGAAAAGCAGCAAATCATAAAGTTTGATCAGCTGGAACTTGACTAGTTAGCGTTTTTGATTTGGAAATAATCAATTAACTAATTAATAAATTCACCTCTCCTGCAACGATAAATACAAGATCAGACATAAATCAATAAATTGACACCTGATGGATGCCATTTAATGTCCCATGTACATGCCACAAAGCTATCATACTCTGCATTTTCCTTTGAATCTTTTTCTTTCTGTCTCTACACTAGCGTTTTTCAACCAGATATGTGAGACGTCACTCTGAGTCCAACAGATACGAGATGACACGCTCTTCTCTATTTGTTTCTTACTTCTATATGTTATAGCTTTTCTCTGTGTTCTTTAATAAATGAAAAGTGTTCATCCCTCTCTTATCCCCTGTCTCGTTCACGTATTGTGTGTGTGTGTGTGTGTGTGTGTGTGTGTGTGTGTGTGTGTGTGTGTGTGTGTGTTAAAGAAGAGTGCCTGGTGCCTGGGGTGAAATCAGGCAGATAAAAGGCGTGATGAGGTCTGGATCGTCAGCATCCTGACAGCTGTAGATTAAATTAAAGAACTTCTGACAAATCAAACAGACTTCTCTCTCTTTCTCTCCTGTCTCTCTCTCTCTCTCTTCCTCTTCACCCCTAGAGCCCTCATCAGGCAAGCTGGTTGCAGAGCTTGAAACAAAATGGATTTCATCTTTAAGGGCTTGGGCAGGCTTTGAAACAGCACCAGCTGCTGGGCCTGCTTGTCTCTCTTTCTCTTTTGGACTCGTTGGTGTGCCTTTTTTTTTTTTTTTTTACAGATACTTCAACAAACTTGAGCCATATTGTGACAGATATTGGTAGAACATCAGTACTTCAAGCCCTGACAGTAATTGAGAGATGAAACGGACACATTTTCCAGGTTCTGAGAGGCTCACTCCGAACGGCACATCAAAAGCTCTCACTCGGGATTCCAGGGAATGGCAGAGAGCGGCGCTCCGCTCCCACTGGATCTAAATGCTGTCGTAATAAGATGTTAGTACTTTCTAATGTGGTCTATTGGCAGTTAAACCCACTCTGATATGAAAATACAAGTCAAATAGGCCCACACGCGCACACGCACACACATATGCTCAAAAAAAGCTTCTACCATCATAAAAATGGGTCTGTTATTGAAATATCCCCCCTCACCACTCTCCAATGTGTGGCCCTCATGTGACTGCCAGTTTAACATTACACAGATTTATATTGGAAGTCTAATTCAGGCACAAGCTGCCCCACGAAGGAAGTAACTGACATCTGCAATTTATTTTGGGATTATTGATTAATCATTTTTACTGAAAAAAAGTACTTGTTTATCAAAATGTTTGCGGATTAATTTTCTTTCGTTCAACTAATCGGTTCATTGACATTGTCATCACACAACTACACATCTGTGGAATTACAACTTCTTATAACTTTTCCTGAATTGTTTTGTTAGTTTAAATAAGTTGGTGAAAAAAAATAATTTCTCTTGAACGTCGTCAGACAGGCAGAGGAGTTGGCTTTCGAGGGATATACCTTAAAAGGGATTTTCGACAAACTCATTCAGAATTGTACATCACAGAGCATCTTCAAGAATCAGTCACTAGAGAGCAGTATTGGGCAGCAATGAGAGGGAGATGTGCCAATCGTGTGCGTGTGCGTGTGTGTGTGTGTATCAGAGAGAGAGAGAGAGAGAGAGAGAGAAAGTAAAAAAGTGTGTGGACTCAAAGCTTCAGCAGCTGGCCAAACAGACTGAGCAGGGGTTTTTAATGCAGGGTGTGTGTGTGTGTGTGTGTGTGTGTGTGTGTGTGTGTGAGCGTGTGTGTGTGAAAGAGAGAGAGGGAGTGGCACAGACTGCTGAAGAGAGGCCTTCTTCTTATACCGACTCCTCGGCCCTGCTGCTCAAACCAAAAGAAGTAATAGGCTCGTTTGCCAAGAAAAACACTCTAATCAGTGGGTTTCCTCTCATTAAAAGTTAATTAGTTTGACACGAGTTTCCTGCAGAAGAAAGTATTGGCCACTTAGAACTCATTAGGGCCAAAGGAAAACATCACACTGAGGAAAGCCGGAGGAGAGGAGAGAAAGGAGGACCGGCGCACACACACATTCATACACTGTAACGTACAGTACACAGCAGACACTGAAAGACCCACGCTAGCTGCACATCTACTCTATGTGAAGTACTTTGTTACTGCAAAATGTTGGTGACATATGTAAACATGCATGCCAGCACACATATACACATAGACACTCTTAAGCGGTTACATGTGCACACACGTAGATATACAATACTGTTACCTCATGTTGGAGACTGGGAGCCCCCCATAACAATTGGGGCATTTGAGTGAATACTCCAACTCTGTAGGAGCTCTTTCCTTGTTGATTGCTGATGGCATGTCCTGAAATATAGAAATATAATGTCATTCATTTGAAATGTTGTGTTGCTACACAGTAACCCCTGTGGCTGCTCATATTAATTGTGAGTAACTATTGCAGTCTACCGACAGTGAAGTGGTTTTGAAAAGCGGAAGCTAAATTTAAATAAGAGAGTGAAATGATTTTGTTTCATATAGCGCCATGGCTCGACAGTTAGGGTGCCTAGTTTGCTAATTTGAAATCAAATATTCTTATCCTTTTTTACCATTTGAAAAGTAGGGAAAGGAAACATAAATGTCACCCTCAAAATACGTAGATTTGAAATATTTGTTGCATTAGTAATATTTCATTGATGTTACAGTCAGAACCCAACAATGCTGCATGTGTGTTTGTGTGAATATTTGTGTGCACACAAATGAGCTGATTGTATTCTTTTATGACACATTTTCATAATTAAGCAAACGATTACCTGTGTAGTATATGTAATTGCTGAAAAATGGCGACAATATTTTCAGTTTGTCAACCAAAACATGATGCCAGCCTGACAGCCACTTTTTAAAGTGTTTTAAGCTCTGTTTTTAAATAATAGTTTCATTCCAGAGCAGATTGAAGTATCAGCACTAGATGATGGATTTATTCATTTTTCATGTTCATAGTAAGTTTCTTCACATTTGGCAATGCACTAAGGTAAAGGCACATTTTGAAACGGCAAAAACACCACATTATTTACTCTAAATATGTTTTCCAAAATCTGTTTTATGTTAAGTTTGGAAACAAAGTGGTTCGGGAATTTAAGACATTTTGAAATATTAACAAATCTATTATGTTCAATGCATGTAAACATTAAAAAAAAATGCATTTGGAAATACCTTTGCATCACAATATAATCTTGTGCTTCCATTACTTTTCTTATACACTCACTTCTATATTTCATTCAACACTTTGTTTCGTGGGGGCGGTTACAAGATTCACATTGAAGACAAAGAGACAGAAGTCCTAACAGACCTGAGACATGAAGGAAAGAAACAGTGTGTGTGTGTGCGACCGCTATTAAAAAGCCTAAAAAAAAAGAGGTAATCTATTATATTACAGGCGTGTAAGGGAATTATCAAAAGTACATAGAGCGGAGCCCAGTCCCTGCCACACCTCCCGGTTAAATAACATTAGACACACAGAGACTCATGCGCTCACTAAACGCTTCCTCCGACCCTCCATCTCTCTGGTCTCGCTGATCTGTCCAGCCTGCTCAGACTTCCTCTTCTTAATGAATCATGAAGTTTGACTTTCACTCCTTAATAAGCAGTGTTTTGCAAAGAGCGGGGGGGGGAAGCTCAGAGTTTGTTTTCCTTTAATTAGCCAGGCAGGTTCCCTGGGCACGGGGCTGAGCGAGTGAGAAGGGCCCGGGCCCATGGAGCAGCATCAGACGAGGAAATGCTGAGAGGCAGCTCTCGCTGCCAGGTGGCCGTAAGACGAATGGGCGTGGGCACAGACTGAGACGGGGCAGGAAACAGAGGCATGGTGCTGCGAGCTGAAGTACAATGATAGGAAATGTCCTGGAGAAAACACACCAGCCAGTGGTGAAAGTAGTCTGGAAAGAAAGATGAGGAGTGCGGAAAGGAGAGAGATGGAAGGAGGAAGAGAGGCGTTAAAAAAGGAAAGAATGTGAAGATGGAGAAAAAGAAACAGGAAGAAAGACGGAGGAGTCGTTTATTTTAGGTATTTAGTTTACTACAATAGTTTAGTTAATGGAGTTGATGGACGAGATTTAAATGACTTCACTTTGAATCACTTTGCTGAATCCACTCAAGTTAAATGTTCGTGGTCACTTTTGTTTTGCCAAGCCGTTGCAGCACACTTCCAGTACAGTAATCGTAAGTGAACACATCACTGCACTGCAATTCAGCAGTTTATTTATTGTTATTCAATTTTCTTTTTCAATTCAACTTTATTTCTTCAGACACATGAGTCCAGTTGGTTTGGTTCTGTAAAAAACTAGACCTTCTAACCAGGAAGTAATGCACTTTGTATCACTGGTGACAACAATGCTCTCAGTCCCCAGTGAGAAGAGATTCAGCACGAAAGGTTCATCGCACATATGAAGAACACTTCTAGTTGATGGTAGAAAGACATCTTTTGAATAAACTAATTGGACTTATTGTTCTGTTACCAACAGCACTAACAATAATGCTAGCTTGTCCGGCTTTGACATGAAACTCTGCTTGCATAGTTCATATCCAATATATTGAAATATAATGATTTTATACTCTAAGCGTTCATGCTATCAAATGAGTTCTTTTACTTTTCATACTTGATACATCTACCTAATAGTCTGGCTGCTACAGGAGTATTTCTCCCGGTTGGTCTTGTATTAGACCTGAGTACGTCTTCCACCACTGGATGTTACACCTTTAAGTTTATACATAGAGGTTAACAGGATCAATAATTAAATATGTGGCCTAACAGTAATGCTCCTACGTGAATGCATAAAGGAATATATAACCAAAGTTAAATAGCATGTGGCAACATGCACAGACCAGTATGGTGTTAGAAAACATTTCTGGAGTTTTTTCTGAGCACGAAAGCATGAAATGACCGGAGCAATTGTTGCAACTGAATGCACCAGAGAGTAAATAATGTGTTGTTTATTTCAGGCTCTTAGCTTTTTGTTGTACTTAAAGATTGCTATAACCAATTCAAAGTAATCCTCAGAGCATCATTATTATTTTAACTGCATGTCTCATTGTGTGTGCGTGCGCACACGTGTATTTGTGTTTAGACTTTGTAGTTGTGCGATCACAGGTGTTAGACTCTCATCAGAGCAAACCTTTGTAGAGTCAATATCAGAGGCTTCACCTCAGAGCTTGACCTTTCCAGCCTGTCCCCTCTCTAAAAGACCCCCCACTACACCCTCCTATGTGCGCACATATACACACACACACACACACACACACCTACACTTACACCCCCACGATCAATCTTCCCCCGGTTACTACGACAGCAAAGCACAAAGCCAATCACATCAACACGGCTGGGATGCCACACTCACCCTCTGACGAAATGTCACCAGAGAGGCTATGTCAGGAGACCTCGGGCCTGTTAAGAGAGAGAGTGTGTGTGTGAGTGTGTGTGTGTGTGTGTGTGTCAGTGAGAGAGAGCGAAAGAGAGAGAGAGAGATATCTAGAAGATTCTGGTTCCACATGAATAGAGGAATATATGGATTATTTATTTATTTGTGTAGTTACGCAGGAAGAAAGTTAAGTTCTGTGAGTCATTTACACTCTGACCCTTTAACTCGTTTAGCAACAGATGACGAACTAACCTTATTACCAGCTGGTGTTTCAGCAACGTTTGTGTTACGAAGCAACAGCTTTGTCTATTGAGATGCCCCTGCCTGAAGGCTATGAAGATAATGGCATCACGGCACACTTGAATAAAAGGGCATCAGTTGATAGGTTGCACAGGAGACAGCCAACTAACAGTCACACAGCACTATAAAGCTATAATATACTTTCATTAATTCATCAGGAAATCAATTTACATCCCGCAGACTCTGGTCTTACCCTGAATGATTATGCTTCACATGCACTAATTAAACAATGACTGTTTTTTTGTTTTTTTTCCCAGAGTATCTTACATTAAAAAAAGGACTCCGGCCAATCAAATGCAAGATGGAGCCTGGCCAATGCTGTGTACTGTATACTATCGCTTTACCTGGGTTACATTGTGTTTCCCTGTGAAGTGGCATGCCAAGACCAGGCTTCAGAGCCCATCTGAGTCTCACGTCCTACAGACATTCGTCTGCGTTCTCCTGCCAAGCTCACCTGGACGGCTTCACCTGTGCTGGTGACCCAGTGGTGCAGTGCAGCTCTGTATGTGTAGAGCTGCAGGCTGAATCAAAGGAAAGTGCTGTGTAACACTAGTGTGAGACAAAAAGGTGAGCGAGGTGCAGGACATACACATCTCACAGAAAAAGAGAAGCTCAATGGTGCCAAACGATGGTTCTTTGGCGAGCTTTTGGTGTAACTCTCACCCTCTTTCTTGTAGCGACGTATAGCATAATCATCACTACAGAGCACTGTCACACATCACAGTCGGGTCTTTGTCATTAGTAAATGGAGTCACTTGTGATCCAACATAAAAACAGGTGTATTTCATGTTGTAAATGGTTTCTTAGATGACCTTTTAAAATGGTAAGAATGTAATATTAAGTTTTGTGCTTTGTTCTGCCATCTATGCAAATGCTTCATTTAAAAATGTTGTTTTGGGACATTTTCCCATGCAATGCAAGAGAATATTCAAGTGAATCGAGGCTAAATTTGTTTGATTAAAGTTAAGTCACAGAGTAAGAGCCTCACAAAAATGGGCACATAAAGGAAATCATAAAACCATTATAGTACAATAAAGAAGTGTTTATGGTTGCGATGAATGTGCTGCAGTCTCTTTTATAGGCCACAGCAGACTTTTTGACTTGTAGGAAAAGCACAGGTGTTACTTCTCACATTACTGATAGCTCTGTTGTGTCCAATCAGCTGAGACAGTGTGACAGTGAGCACAACAGGACCCTGAAACTAAAGCCTCTAAATGGAAATCAGCCAACATGAATTTTATTTTAACACCTGTGCTTTTCCTACCGTGATGACAAAATATTTTCCCTCACAAGATCGCCGGTTGGAGAACTGTTTTTGTTTGTTTTCTCATTTGTGAAACATTGATGATACATAGCAGTGGACAGATTGATACAATCAATACGTTCATACTCCAATGCCATTCAAAAGCTATTAAAAGCTATTAAATGTATCAATTGCAAATTTGCCTTTTTTTTTAAATACAGCCACAAGATTCTGGGAGACAAAAAAATGTGTTTCTGCCCTCACAGTGGCTTGTGCATGTTTGTTAAACTCAAGCCACAGACCAACTCATTTAGTGTATTGTGTGTAAAAAATTGCAGCTCGGAGGTCAATAATGCCATGATGCCAATGCATATTAAGAGACGGAAATATAGCAATTATCGTTTACTTTATTTGTTATAATGTGTAGAGAGTAAAATACATATTGTTAAAGTGATCTGTATGAAAACTGCACTCACAATTGGGTTGTTTGAGAACCGCTTTGAGGACTGTGGGATCAATTCTGGCTGGCAGCACCTACATTTCAGGCATCAGAAACATTTGCATTGTTTGATTGTGGATAAACCAAGTTTAGACATAAGAGCATTAGCCCTGAGGTTCGCCCTGTGCTTTGTGTTTTTAAAATATATATTTATTTGTTTAGGGCAAAGTGGGGTTATACTTAGAGAGATTGATATTCTCTATTTACAGAATGAATTATATTAACCAAACAAGAGGTCACTGACTGTGGCTAGCATGTTGGGGCTAAGGGAGTGTCTGGAGTTGAACAATATCAGCGTAACCTCTGCTTTAACCCCACATATGAGTACTATTGATTCATTCACTTTGAAGAGGTCCTTGAAATTGTTTCGATGAGGAACTATTGTGGCAGTCTATTGGGGCATCCAAGGCACCAGTCCAAATGAGAATGTCTCCAAGCTGGAGACAGATAGACAGACAAAATCATAAAGGCTGTGAAAAAAGACAGACAGACAGACACAGACAGGCAACAAAAAAAAAAGAAAATGGGAGAAAAAGAGTAAAAGAGCTATAAAAAAAACAGAGAACTCCTTGTTTCAGAAACAATGACTTTCCTGCCGATAGAAAGCGATGCCTGAGCTGTTGCAATATCCATGTCTCTGACAGAACTCAGGGCGTATCAGGTTTATTGCATTACCTGAAAAAAAGGGAAAGGGTAGAAATAATCAAAAATGCATCAGAAATAATGCACTTTTCAGACTCTATCCATCATTGTTTCGGCACCCTCGATCCTTTACGAGAAGTGAGTGAGCGGAGGGAGGGGGACGAGGCGCTTGCTGCCGCTCCCACAGCAAAAGAGGAGGATGGATAATTAAATTGTGTGTCGCTCTCTAAGAACTAAAATGAATGAAATAGATGAATGCTATTGCATTATGCCACAATCGTGACCTGCAGAAAACTAATGGCAGAATAATAGTTTTAGGTACTGGCTCTGTTTCTTTGATGCAGACAGCCACTTGAGTGAATATGCAACTGTACTTGCAGTCAAAATGGTTTGTCCTCCACCTTGACTATGTAATGGTCTGTCTGTCTGCAGGATGTGTCTCTCAGTCTGGGGGTCTGTTTGTGTGTACGTTTACTTCGATCACAGCTCCAGCCATCCACTTTTCTCTACCAAGCTGTCACGCTCAGATCAAGCTATTTGCCAGACCAACATGGAGTCCAAAGTGGCTGAACTGATGTAGTTTTTAGTTTCTGAAGCAAGCAGCCAAACCGGCGGTTTTCTTCTTCATTCAACATGCCTCCCAGAGACGGGGGCCTTGCTTTGTAGTTTGTTGACTGTAAAGAGCTGGGAAAATTGTCCTGAAATCTTGAGCAAAAAGGAGTGTAAATAAAAGATCAAACCAGGCCTGTGAGCAGAACCAGCGGCCTGGTACTCAGTGCAATAACTCACCACGCGTCACCACGTATTAGCTTGACGCGTTCAGCCGCGGTGCAGAGAGGTAGCCAGAAGCTTTTTCCAGCCATTCTGTAGTACTGTACCATCACCTGAGGAGAGATTCTGCAGGAAAGAATTGCAGCTTATTGAAGCTGTGAAGTTTTACAAGTTGTTCACTGTGGAGCACTCGCTGCGCAAAGAATAAAGTTTGCAAATTTTAGTCTGCTCACATTATGAAGGTGTTTTTTTCTGTTGGACACAGAAAGGGAGAGCAATCTTGTACAAAAAAATGTATGATACTTTTCACAAGAGGGATTTTCCGTCCTCATGTGGCGCCTGGCCAGAAGATGGCAGCACCCAGCTATGCTTTGGCCTCCTCTGATCTTTATTGTGTCCAACGGCTCCTTCGTGGAAGTGCTGTGTCCAATGATGGATAGAGATGTTTCGTGGCTGCACTCACTCGCTACAGAGTGTAGGTCACTGGGCTGATTGGGGGCCTGGTCCTCACCGCTGCTCACTACATTTAAACACGCTGAACCAGTTAACCGTGACATTCCTGGATCGGCCCACGAATCAACAGCTGATCAACAGAATCACTCATGACACATCCTGGCAGTGAATACTATACATAACTTAGCAAATAGCTGTCTGGGGAAATGAAAGAGAAGAGTCCAGCCATCCCTGAATACACAAGTTGACAAATATACACAAACCTTCTAAATGACTGCTCAAACTTTGCAATAGCCTTGAAGTAAAAGTTGTCGTCCTATTGTTAGATATAGACAGCCAATGTTTATTTCTGTTTGTATATGCTGGAGGGGGTTGTAGCTCTGCTCCTGTTGGCCCTGTTATTTGATTTCCTCTTTTACAAAGGCCACAGTCAGAGCTCATGTCAAAAGAATGCATGCAATAACAAAACAAGCTTGACTGATAAATACCCTCTTTTCAGTGTTTGTGTGTGTGTGTGTGTGTATGTGTATGTGTGTGTGTGTGTGTGTGTGTGTGTGTGTGTGTGTGTGTGTGTGTGTGTGTGTGGGTGTGTCTTCAGGGCTGCGCTGTTAGTGATCTTCCTAGAGTGCGTCTGACAGAAACAGTCTTACACACAAAAACCAAAGCAGCTTGAGACTCCTCCAACCCTCTAATGATGTTTAATGATACCTATCAGTAATGGAACACACATACACACACACACACACACACACACACACACACACACGCACACACACACACACACCCTCGCACCTTTTCAAACCCCTCCAGGAGCAGCAGCACCTTGCCGACTGTGGAATTACACACAGGCGATAATCAGGTCAGCCCGCAGGTCCTCTGGGATTTTAGGTGTTCATAAACATTCCTGCTGCTCTTTTGTGTTACTTCCTGCGGTAAAACAGCAAGGCGCTCCAGTCGAAGCAACGCAAGCTAGCTAGTGCGTTGGCTTGCCCGTGGGTGCACCATCCCCTTCTCTGTGTGGAGGTAGACACACACCTTCTCTGGGATATTAAAACACACTTGGGCTTCATGTAGACATATCATCAGAATATTAACCACCTTTTTAGCATAAAAAACCCTCCTAGTCATCTACATCTGATTTGACATTTGGCATTTAAATCAGTACCTCGACTTAAAATAATATCTAACAGCATTATACATTTCTTTTAAAGACTGAACAAATGTGTGTGTGTGTGTGTGTGTGTGTGTGTGTGTGTGTGTGTGTGTGTGTGTGTGTGTGTGTGTGTGTGAGATATTACTTGAGGTTGATACTCAGAGCCAACTACCTCCTCCTCCATGTACAAACCTTCTACAAACAAAGACCAAAAGAACACAAAGGCGTGGGTTCAGTGCAAGCCGTTTTTTTTTCTTCTTCTTTTTTCTCAAGGATGTCAGCCTTTGCTTTTCAAAGATTTGACTCTTGCTCTGCAGTCAAACAAAAACCTTTTGGTAAATTGATTAGGGTCTCCAAACTTTTCAGGTTTTTGATGCAACTCACTGTAAAAAGTTCAATATTCCACTCGCTCGCACTGAAAAGTTCACAAACATGTCTCTTTGTCTCCTTTTTTCTCCCGTCAGTGACTCGGGGCCTTCTGCTGGAGCAGGTGCAGAGGGGGCTGTTGACTTTTTTCTTCAGCTTTTTTTACTCTTGAGGAAAAGAGGAGACGCTTGTGTGACAGCTCCGTCTGCACGTTCTATCTCAGGCTCATTTAACTTTTCAAAACTTGTTGCCGTTGTACGTTAAACCTAATTTCTGGCAGGTACGAACACTTGAAGAATTGAATCCTGCAAGTGATGTTCATTCCCAGTTCAGTTTTTTTGTTTTCTCCAGTTATGTTCAGGCCATTTTAGTCAAGCTTGTGTTGCTTCATATTTTACATCACTTACTTTTGTTGTACCCACTGTAATTCTACCTGCATTGTCTCCTGCTTCAGTCAGGAGGTTATTGCCAGTAAATAAATGGATATTTTTCTGTGAGCATTTTCTATTTTAAAGACGCTGATGTTTGAACATGACAATTCAACCAACTTATTGGGAAGACAAACTGCAAAATGGGCCAAGAAATACCACGCAGGGTGGTTAATTTAGGGATATTTATGTTTTAATTTCCTCATTCTTCCTTTGCCCAACCGTTTTTTGTCCCTGTTCTGTGCCCTTGTTGCCCTGTCTTCCATGAAGCTAACTCGGAGCCAAATACTGTCCAGACCTTGAGAGCAGCTCGACTCTTCGTCTCAGCTCTCCTCAGTGTCAACATGTGTCCAGCAGAGCTATGTAAACAGCTCAGCCACAGCACAGGGCCCACTGTCAGAGCCTGATTACCCCTAAACAGCCCACAATCAAATGGAAATATGAAATAAATCACAAGTGACTTGCTCTGCTTCGAGGGTTGGCATGGCCTAGCTGTTGTGGCCGATTCTGAGGGTCAGGTTTAATGCATCAAAATAAACAAGTCAAATTGGATATGTTTGTTGTGCATACCAGGCTACACAATAAAGGATTTGTCTTCGGATGATGAATCGGTGAGAGGAGATGTGCTGGATGACCAGTATTCAGTTACTTTTCTGATGTAAAAGTAGTAATACTGCAATTTACAAAGACTCCCTTACAAGTAAAAGTCCTGCTTTCAAAGTTTTA
Source organism: Clinocottus analis (assembly GCF_023055335.1). NCBI lineage: Eukaryota > Metazoa > Chordata > Actinopteri > Perciformes > Cottidae > Clinocottus > Clinocottus analis. The sequence goes on along the minus strand of NW_027175931.1, from coordinate 11,860,807 downwards.
CTGTACAGCATTAATGTAGTGAAAGTGTCAATCCTCATAAAGGAAAATGGCCCCTTGCAGTATTACATTATATCTTATATTATTGGATTCTTACATGCATACATTTACATCTTTAATGCTCTAGCGTGTAGAAGTGTAATATAGTTATTTTGCATACTGTTGGGCACCTAAATAAACTATATAACATCCTATTTTATATGGTGAGAGTGTATTTTTACATGCATCTGCAAATTGAATAAGTACAATAGATGCAGGGGAGTAAAAGGGAAAGCTTTTTCCCCCTGAAATGAGACTGAATTGAGGTTTATAGTAGTGCAAAATTAAGTAAAGTACTACCTCAGAATTGTGCTTAAGTACTGCACTTTCCACCATTTTAAATGGTGGACTTAACAAAGAAGAAATCAAAGAAAAAGAAGAACGAAAGTCTGCGTGAAAGTACAAGGCAATGATCCAAATGAGGAGGATTAGGGCCCACATCTGATATAGCCTACTGTCTGTGTGAGACTGGGGCAGTGGTTGTGGTGTTAACATGATGCTGTAAGTGTGATAGCCCTGTAATAGCATGTCATTAAACTGTTATGGTTACACAGCTCACTGGAACAGAACAGTGGGTGTGTAACCTTGAACAAGGCAATGCTCTTCAAGCCTCAGTCTAGCAACAATCTATAGGGCAGTGGATATATATGTGTGTGTGTGTGTGTGTGTGTGTGTGTGTGTGTGTGTGTGTGTGTGTGTGTGTGTGTGCGTGCATGTGTGTGCCTCATCACAGCTCCCATTCTGACTTGTGTATTCATCATTACAGTTTAAATAAGCGCAGAGTCCTTGTGCCATATTTCACGTATTTGATCAAAGTCCAATATATCTAAGTTAAGCAGAGCTACAGTACGGCCCACTACCCAAAGAAAATACACTGACAAACTGTGTTTCCGATGCAGGCTTTTGCACAGAAGTTTAAGCACAAAAAAGAAAAAGACGCAAAGACATGTTGGTAATTGCAGAAATTGCAGAAATTTCTGATTTGTCTGTTTGTGGGTTTTTTTTTGTTGCTGTAGCAGAATGTTTACTGTCATGACTCAAAGCGTGTTTATTCTTTTACCTCAAATGACCACTGAAAACATGAAGACATGCACAAATTGTTGACTGAACATAGTATGTATAACAAAAGTTTAGCATCCTGATTTGAGGAGTGTTTATAGAGCATGACCTTGCAGGCCTCGTTCTCATCTCAGTCCAAAAGTGGTTACACCTCTGTGCCAGCATGTGTCTCTTTCTGAATATTTCTCTCCTCGCCACAGCTGGCTTACAAACCCTTAGAAAAAACATCTAAATTAAAAATCTCTGTCCTGACCGATGTTATTACAATCTTTAACATGCCAGTAAACATTGATGAAGGCGAGCAGTAATGTGACCTGCATGTGGATTTAAGCAGCCCTGTGAAGGCTGGCTAGCTGCTGGGTGGGTCGGTTCATGGTGCCGGGAGACTGGGCTGTTGTCAGCCTCAACACTGGCCCTCTGATCTCTTTCTCTGACTCTCCCTCTCTCTCCTCTGCTAACAAGCCCTTTCATTTCCTTTCTGGAAAATCTGTTCTTCATAATATCACACACAGACCTGGAGTGGGAAAGTGGGAAGACGCCAAGGAGAAGCAGAAGGAGTAAAATTTAGGGAATTTTTCAGACTTGATTTTAACCATATTTCCATTCCATGTGGACGTGGCTGGCTTCCAATGATGAGCACTGGCTGTGTGTGTGTTGGTCAAAGATATAATTGAAGGTTCACTCTCTGGCTGTTGATGGAGCATTGCTGGATGGTACAGGCAAAGATGGGATTATACAGAAGCTGCAGGGTGGATGAGCTTTGTGCTGCACCACCAGAACCCCAACGCATAGACCAAAGAGCTATTGCCTGAGACATCGTGTTCTTCAATATAAACTCTACAGGATCATGGTTTGATGGTAAAACTGAAAATGTCTTCCATTATCAGTGGTGGTACTGTGGTGTTTGATGTAAAGGGAAGGAAAAAAGTGAGAGCCAGTACTGACAGTTTGTGTGGCTCCATAATCTCCATAGCTAAATGACTGAATTGTTATTTTGTCAGTTACAAAAGTGATTAATTGAAGTATTTAATGTGTGTATGGATTCAAAGGTTTGCTTGTGTTGAGGTAGTTAAAACTACTTGGTTTGAGTTGGGGAAGATTGTGGTTATGGTTTAAATAAACCAAAGTGAAATGCATTATTGCATTATTGCAAATGCATTATTGACCCAGCTATTCTTCCAACCACAAGAGGTTGTTTGTCAGAAAAACATAAGGTTGTTTTTTTTTCAAAGCACTGATAATTTATTTTTTAGACCACTAACAAAATCAAACAGAACATAAGATGTCACCATAAAGTGTCAGAAAAAAAGTGTTCTACTTACCCATCTGAGCAACATTACCATTAATTTGTTTTGTTTTGGTCTCTAATAACTGAAAGCCCTATTGCTTAGCTCCCTAATGCGACATTATGTTCACAAGCTAACCGCTAACTGTGTATGTTTGCTGATTGATAGACAGGTCGCATTCGACAGGTTTATTGCAACCATTGTTTTTTAACTGAAACCAGCTACCTGCTGGATCTGAAAACGATGCTATGAGACAGTGAGAGAGTATCCAAACATGGAAGTTGCAGGCCATAGAACCAAAACAATGAGCTGAATGATGCTAAAACACCACACAGGAGTCCGGTGATAGCGCCTCTCACATTACACATAGTCATGTGATCCATTGATGATACAAAGACAGTGATTAGTGTAGCTTTACACATTCGTTCAACAACGCAGGCAAGGCTTGGCTCGTTTGGTACTTGAGGGAGGAAAAATACGCTGAAGAGAAGGTATCCGCTGAAAGAAGAAGGCAGGATTAACGATGAAATGAATGACAAGCTTCGTGATGGCAGGAGGCAGCGGTAAGTCAGTATAGAGACCGGCATTCAGCTTGACCCACACTGATCTCTGCTGTCTATAGCACTCAGAGCCAAAGAAAGCTGATTCACTTTCAAAAAACACATCACTTGTCAAAAGGAGCTGTCAGACACTAAGGTAGTGAGGCACTTCAATTAGAAGATACAAAAGTAAGCCCCTCATCCTGGATGTGACGTTTCTGTTGATCTGACATTTTCCTCCAAAAAGAGCACAGAGGCGAGACACTACAAGAGAAAAACAGGAAACAGAAAAAGAAAGACATGTATGGGGGGGAAATGCTTTAACTTGTGTTTCAAACCATTACCTACATACTGTAGTACACACCATTACAGCAGCACTTACTGCCATCCAAGTTACAAAGCAAACCATGAGCTCTGGCTGGATATCCCACTTTCTTGGCGGCCATTTGTTTGACTTCATGCCAAGGAGAATATCAACTTTCATAGACTTAAAATCTACTTAAAGTAAGTAATCTATCACAGTGAATGTATACATGATACTGGCATTTCAAAAGTAACCAAAGTCAACTGTTCATTGTGAAGGATTATGCCTACTTATTTCAAGTTTCAAGTACACTGAAAACAATGGCTGTACAGAAAGTAGTGGGTGAGCATAGAAATTAATGGTAGGTTTGAAAAATGGTCGTATAGGCTGTATGCTGCGCAGCCGACACATGAAACCTTACTGGTTTAGTCATTCAAACGACAAAACCTTTTTAGATTGAAGGACACAAACAAGCCACACTCTTAAATAATCTAAATAAGCTAAATCTATGGCTTAATTGTATTGTTCAAGACCATGTTCTCCTTTTCTTTCCTCCTCCTTCTGCATACCCTTTATCCAATCTTGTATCGAAGCATCTTCCTTTCACCTTCTTTCATTTCCCTTACTTCTTTCCTATTTTGTCAATTTCACTGCCTTTCCACTTTATCTTTAGCTTCTGTCATTTTGTCTTTTTAATTCTGTTCCATTCTTCCTAACATGTGTCTCCTCTCCTCTCTTCTCCCTGGAGTTCAGTGTTGAGAGCGCAACAGTAGAATTTGTTTTGCTGCCTCTCATCAGATTAGTGTTGATTTTTCTGCCGCAGTTCAGCAGAGTGGATGAACTTCTTTTAACTGTTTATCAGCGGCGCATTACGCTGCACCGCTTAGCGGCCCCGCGGTTTGTTACCTGCCATTTACTATGAAATGAAAATCGATGGATGCTGAAATGTGATTTTATGGCCCGCCGTTATTGAGACCAATGATGATTTCCTGCTTAACAGGATATGGAATGTCAGTCCCACCGGTGTGCTGTTTCAACAAAGGAAAGCGCTCTCATGAAGAGCTGCTGTAGTAACAGTAGTTTTTAAATTTGCTGGGATAAGGCCGCCTGGCATTTGTAACCAGGAAGTCTTTCAATAGTGCAAAAGTTGTTGGGTCTCTTGGTAGCTGTCTGGATTGATAGGCCGCGAGTCAAAATTTTGTATAAAATCATAATATCTGTTGTAGCAGCTTGAATCAAACATCCTGTGGTGACTGTGCTGTACTCATAACTCCCCTCACACTCTGTCATTTACCAAACTACAAGGGATTCTGGGCTGCCCACAATAAAAACAGTAGTTAACTTGAAGCCTCTCCACTCGAGAGGAGTTCTGCGCCAGACAATGATGACACAGTGGCCTGTCAGAACAGTAATGACTGAGATTTACACCCTATTATTAGAGCTGGGCCCCTTTGAGCTGCCCTCGGAGACCCCTTCCTCTCTCTCATCCGGATCCAGCAAGAGAGGCAGAGCACAGATCACAGCTAATGCACTGAATCACTGACCACAGGATAGCATGCTGATAAGAGGTAAAATAACAGTGTTTGTGTGTGTGTGTGTGTGTGTGTGTGTGTGTGTGTGTGTGTGTGTGTGTGTGTGTGTGTGTGTGTGTGTGTGTGTGTGTGTGTGTGTGTGTGTGTGTATGTGTGCAGTACTCTGACTGTGTGTCTTCATCCCACCAGGACTTACTTTCAAGAAGCACAAATTAAAACAGCAGATTATAAGATGGAATTCTGTATTACTGCTCCTGGTAACAAACAATGTGTGTGTGTGTGTGTGTGTGTGTGTGCATAAATAGCAGCAGACAAGGTGACCCAATCTGCATGATAACCCCATAAACTGCTATTAAACACTCATAAGAACGCTGATCGGAAGTAAAGAGGAGTGTGCAAACCGAGTTTAGTCAGCACAATGCATGCTCCGACACCGTCATTTATTCAATTCCTTTTCATTACTCATCTATTTCTGGGTTCAACATGATAATACTCACCAGGTTAGCATCTGATCACCACTATTCTTAAAATAATACTGGCAGGCAGTGAGTGGCACGATAAGGTCAGGGGCTTGAGGACCGTGCTAAATACAATTTCTTTCGAGACATATGAATGTATTTTTTCTTTTCTTTCCAACCACTCTACAGCTCTGCTCATATTGCTGTGGCTGTTATTATTATTATTATTGTCTTCCCCCTGGTAATTACAGATAATGCCATAAAGGTGAGCGGTGGGAGCGCTATGACAAGGTTGTGCAGTTTTAAGGCCACTTTGTCTCTGCATGTCTCACTTGCATTTGTCATTTCTAATTTGTGTGTGATTCATCTTCACATGAATGCAGAATCTCTTCTCCAGAGGAGGAAGCGTGACTCTGTGTTGGATGTTGGATGTTGGATGTTTCGCAGTCTCCAGACCCTCACTAATGAGGTCATTTACCACTGATAAACACAGACACAGAACACAAAAAGCGCAGAGATGTAGATGTCCTCACCGGGTGTCCGTGCAACATTTCTTGAGCCTCTAATCTCCCCTCGTTGGTGAGAGTAAAACAACAATTTTTCCAAATCGCGCGCACCCTCAAAGCGTTGTAAGGGGACGGGTTCTGCTGCCGAAAGAAGAGCAAAAGGGAGGCAAAGGGATGGGCAGGGTGAGAGGCGGAGAGGAAAAGGGTCTACTGCCTCAGCAGGCGGTTCAGAGCTGCCCGGCAATGTCACCATGTCATCGCCATGGGAACACAGAGCCTGCAGACTCTTTTGGACTAATAGGCAGTTGTCAAGGCAATGATAAGATAAATGCTGCGTTTGATGGAAACATAGAGCGATGGGCCTGATAGGCACCAAGAAGCCCAAACAATCAGCAGAGAGCTGCTGAGAGGGGAGAACTGAAGCGGTGGGGAGGGCGGGTGCAAGGCAGGGGGTAGAGAGTGAGTGAGGTAGAGTGGGGAGAAAGGGTGAGGGGAGAAAACAGAGGATGGACTCCCACCGGACAGGCAACGTCAAACCTTTTTCTCTCCCTCTGTCTCTGCCAGGGTCTCTTTGTCTGCTGAGCTTGTTGGCTTTTTTTCTCTTGATTTCTGCCTCATTCCCCCTCTTGCGATGTGACCTGCACACTAACACTTGACTGTAGAAACAATCTAAACCTGCTGCTATGTGTGCGTGATAAGTTCACACACACACACACACACACACACACACACACACACGTGTAGAGGGGAGGGGGTATGTGCTTATCTAATGTTAAGGATTGAATTCAGTTAGCCCCAGTGGGATTGGGTTAGGAGATGTCAGAAAGATAGATGGGCATCATGCTACGCCCCCCCCCCCCCCCCCCGCCCCCCCCTCTCCCAACATACACCGATCAAATTGTTTTGCATGTGTCTGTTTACTATGTGTGCATCCACCTGCAATGTGGATCCGAAACATTTTATCGGTCAAATTTGTTTGGAATACTGAACAAAAGAAAAGGACATTGCTATCAAAAAGAAAGGTGTAATATGATTGTCTCATCTTTGCTTTTGCATATATACTATGCACATTATATTACATTGCATCTGAAGCAATACACATCCTGTACAATGCAGGATCAGTACTAGTCACATACTGTACGTTGCATGTAGCATTACAAGATAGTGATGTTTTCTCTCTGATGCACACTGGGACTCCAGTAGCTGTTGAGCCCGTCTCACTGATCTCTGTCCTGGAGGAAAGTCTTTCCATTTAACCCACAGATCCTTTTGCCTGATCAAAACTACAGGCACTTTCCGGTGTAATTGAATGTTTGGTCACAGCTATGAGAAAAGGAGGAGAAACACGACACCACAGCAGCTTGCTGCGCTCCACTGTGTAAACGTGTTTGCACTGTAAGCATCGAAAGTCGTACCTCCAGCCTTTGGCCTCTGATTGGGTTCCCCTGTCAGTGATGTGGTCGTGTATTGATTTGTCGACAGTTGTACAACAACACAGTCTGATTTCTCTTTCTCGGTTTTCTCTCCGCGTCTCTTTTATATGCCTGCATACATGCACACACGCACAGGGTCATCTGATCCGGATCAAAACAGTCACTTAAACGCTGCAACGGACCACAATCCGAGTTCAAAAACTCTGGATCCCATAAAGCTTAACAATGTAGACATAGATTGCGTGTTTCTTCTGTCTGTCTTTGTCGCACAAATTAATTCACACACGTCCAAATAGACACACACTATATGGATGTGTATGATCTTTTCTCCAGAGAGTCTGATAGTCTGATGCCCTGCAGTAATGGCTAGCCATACCTGGCCATAGCTGCCTGTTCATGGCCTCGGGCTACTGCTTAGCAATTCCACTCTGAATACAATGGGCTGCAGGCTTTCACGCACACGCGCGCACACACACACACACACACACACACACACACACACACACACACACACACACACACACACACACACACACACACACACACACAGACAGACACACAGAAACCCATATACATCCAACAGACCTCTTTCAAAGATGCTGTCCAGTAATGAATTTCCAGACCTTGGAAAGCTCCTTCTGATACACTTCAAACAGGTACTAACAAAAAAAGACAGACAACTCCTTCATCTTGCCCAACCTCCACTGTCTGCATCCCTATTGCCCTATGAAACCCAGACAAAGTGCATTTATGGCTAAAGACCACCAAAACCAGCAGTGTGCGTGCGCCTATGTATCCTTCTTATCAATTTTAAGAACTTGAAAACCCAAATGTTGTCGTTTATAAATGAGTGTCTGCACAATCTAAGTGTTCATGTTGCTTCCGCTCTTCCTGTCCCCAGCTTTGGGAGGGGCATTTGCACTTACTTGTTGTTTGACACCGGCTAGTCGTACAAAGAAGCGAGTCACAGGAAGAACAGGAGCCACATATGAAGACATGCCAATCACAGGCTGAGAGAAGAGCGAGGACGAGCAAGATGCTACAGCAACCTCTCCAACCAGCGTTTGAAAAGAGAATACATTTCTGTCACACTCACTTCCCGTCTGCCGGATCAGCCTGTTCAGGTCTGAAAGAAGAGACACAGACACATACACACAGATACACACACCAGGCATCTCATGAGCGGGGTAGGCATAAAACGAGCCTACTCTCATACTAAGAATATGCAGCCGAGTATTCCGGAAAAAATTACAGGGAAATTTTGTTTCGACCTCAAGATAATGTTTTCCGTGCCAATACAGGAAACAGTGTGCTTTGCATGGAGCAAGACGTAAAATAGATGGGCCTAACCTTATCCACACCTCAACAATAGTTTATTTACCATAACCACAATAGTAGTCTTCTCTATTCCCTTTATTGCAGAGAGTATTACGAGAACATCAATACAACTCTCATGTCTGTACAGTAAAGAAGCTACTTCAATTAGCTTAGCACAAAGACAAAAAGCGAGAGGAGACAGGTGCCCTAGTTTTGTTCAAAGTAAAAAAAAAATCTGCCTACCAGCACATAAAGCTCACTAATTAACATAGTATATCTCATTTGTTTAATCTGTTCAAAACCAAAGTGTAAAAACGACAAGTTTCAGTTTTACTGGGGGTTATGTGCAGGACTTCATGGTTGAAAGTTTTAAACAAGTGTGTTTGTACCTGTTTCCGTGTGTATGAGGCAGGATGATGTAGAGTAGTGTAAATATAAAACCGTGACTTCCTGCTGTCTCCTCTATAAGGGCAGCCACGGAAACTTAATCTGCCTGAGCACTACAGCTGCCTGCCTGCCTACTTCACTGTCTCCCTTTACTCCCTGCGCTTCTTTCCTCCGACTGTTTCCTTCGCTTACACTCCCTCATTTCTCATCAGTTTTTCCGTTGTATCGCAAGTCTTTACACACATGCGCACAAACATCTTTGGTTTCTTTTTTGGACTCTCCTATGACAGGACGGCAGGCAATGGTGAGACAGACAAATTGAGGAAGAGAAGAGGAGACGGGACAGAAGCGAAGGACAGGACAGAGAGAGATAGACATTAGCGGTATGGGCTGCTGCGGGTGGCAGCCATATTTATTATCTATTGTAGGTGGCCCCTATGCGATTATCTAGGTTCCTCTTTTTTTTTTACCTTGACCTTGTGCGTGGAGGGTATTTTCCAGTCAGCAGAACGCTTTATCTCTGAGAGCAACAATCAATAAGGATAATTAATGATGCCCGCCGCAATGATAGCCTCAGCAGTCATTACCAGGCATTAATCCATGCAGTCAGAGGAGGGTCAAGGCCGGCCGCATCGCTCACTTAGGGGCGGGGTGCAAATTAAAATAATCTACACACTGGTCGCTCTGTCAGGCCTTTTCTGATGCATTCACCTCCGTTGGACCATAATTAAAGATGGCCCATTGCTGGTGGTGGGGCGCAGGGTGACAATCCACTGCCATGTCTCTTTAATATACAACACTTAGCTTGGAGGATGACACTAACAGCAATCTGCAAGAACTCATCTCACCTGCAAGCGTGGGAGGGTGGATGTTTTTTTTCTCTAGATATGCTGGGACATAAATCAAACGCACAACATGCAATTTTCTAATAATGCAGCGCCATCAGAAATGTGATTTAGCAGTAAATATAATTTGGTCTGGGTGTGAGACATATCAAGTGGATGTATTATCTTTGCAGTAATGCTGTGCTTAGAGAATTAAATATCACAAAGACATTATGTCTTTTCAGGAGATTCAACAGTTGGCCCCTGAAAATATATGTTGAACTATAAGTTAAAGATTCTCACCATTGCAGAAAAAATAGATGTAAACATGTATCCCAACACCGATGACTGCATCTCACTTTTCATCTGATCTTTTTTTACATTATCAAGCAGAGAAACACAGCCGAACCGAATAGTGTTCTGCATTGTCTCCTTCTGATTGGTTATAGTGGCACGTCAGGGGGAGGGAGCGATGGACGCGCCAAGTGCCCACCTTGTTGTCAAGGACATTTACAGTCACAGATTAAAGTTTGGAGGAGAAATTCAGCTTGATTCCATAATTCATGGGTGACATTTTCATTGTACTTAAACTTTAGGGTAGAAATTGGAAATGTGAGATTTAATTTCCTGTAATGTTTAAATTACTTTCTGCTTGGCCGGCGTCCAAGCGCAGGGAAGCGCCGAGGGGCAGAAAGGAGATGTTTAAGCAGAGGTTGCTCTCGCTGCCAGCGGAGAAGTGGAGAATCTATAATAATGAAAAATGCATTTATCCTCAGCTGCCATTCCTCCTTTCTCTCCCTTCTGAAAAACATTGCTATGTAAATGCATGTGTGTTAGTGAGCCAGTATGTGTCACATTCAACATGCACAAGCAAAGTGAAAGATAACTACATAAAAAATCAAAAAGCCTTGAGTGTGTCGAGTTGGAACTTATCCTGAATGATGAGGAAAGTCAAACTGCGAGCATCAAGAAGTGCGCTTGATGATGATTGACAAGCATTGGTTATATCTCACTCCCACGCATGATTACGCCGTCTTCATCTATCCTCCAGTAACTCTCTCACCTTCAGCTCTGTTTGGTTAAAGTGAAGAGGCGTGCGGGCGCAGCACAAGACGCTCATGTGATTTCTATGAAGTCATTCTCACCAAGTTAACTTCACTTTCCCCCGCTTTAAATGTTCATCTTATCAGTTTTATGACTGGTCAGAACACAAAGGGGCAGAGTGTGTGAACTCCCATTGCAGTGGGTCAGAAATACACACACATGCAGGCCTGAGTACTAGCAGGGAAGGGAAATGTCAATACATGCAAGAAAAATCTATGATGTGCTTGCAATGTACCAGGTCTCGTCTGTTTCATTTCAGTGAAATCACCAGTGGAGATGAATGTTTTACAGTATATGTTTGTGAGGAGTAAACACTGCCAGTAGATTTCACAAATATGGCAGTCACGTCGAACATTTCCCAGCAAGCACTCTCATCACTGTGGCATTTATTTTTTGCTTACTTTACACCATTGATGATTTAGACTAGCAAATCAAACATAAGGAGGGTCATAAATCTCTTGCTTGGAGGCCTGTATACACCTTCTGATTGTCCCCATTATTGTAACAGTAAACACTCACACGGTCACAAATGAAATAATCAGAGTGATTAGATATTGCAGCAGGTCCCTTAAAAACGCTTAAGTTTTCATGTATGATTAATCATCAGTGAATTCTCCCCTTTTTTAATTTGTTTGTTTTCCGCTCAGTTGATTGTGCACGGCTAACAGTCTTTTCACCATTTTCTTTCCCTATTTCCGTCCAATAAGGTAATGGAGAATTACAGAGATTAGTGATATGCATATAACAGCCTGTCAATCATTTGAAATTAATTCTGTAAAGGGTCTGATGATGTGATTGTTAGATTGCGGGTCTTCAGACATAAACGGTCATTAGGCAACAGAGGGTGTTGTTTATATAAATGCTTCCTTCTTTAAAGAAATGTGGAGATAATGTTTTCTGCATATTTGGTGATTTCAGAAAAAAACAACTGCTGATTTGAAGGAGAAAGTGCAAGGTCAAAGACCTGAAATATCTTTCTCAATGGATTTGATTTTGCAACGTATGGTTATTGATAATCATTTGTGTTGGTGTGTGTGTGTGTGTATGTGTATGCGCGCACATTTCTGGTGCGTGCGTGTTCAGCCCAGTGCACACGCAGGTCTTGTCATCAGGTTAGCCGGTTGGATTCCTGATATCGCTGAAACCTGCCAGCCGGTTAATTAGAGCCGGCATCCAGCCGCCCTGGCTTCATTTGACTATCAGCCACAAAGCCACTTACTCCATAATTTCCTGCCCGAATTGGAGGGCTTTACTATCGCTCACCCTGGCAGATCGGAAGTTTCCCTTTATCTGCTACATAGGCCAGCAAGCTGCACCTAAACTAAGTAGCCCACCATCAGAGTACATATACGTTATGATTACAAGCAGAGGTGGGAAGCTGAGACGCTGGCGAGCTTCAAACCCACAGCAAACAACAGATAGCAATGTTTTGCTGTCTGTGTCACCGTAAAAGAGCGGGGGAGCTTTCTAGTCTCAAGTTTTTTGTTTTTTTGTGTGTGTATATTTCATATTGGCGATTACAAATTGTGTGTGTATGCCCTTGTCCGAGTGCGTGTACACACTGTCGTCCACGCTGCCTTTTAAGTTTTTATGGTTTTCTCTTCATTAACTGAAAACATGACGGGGTGCTCTCGGGGTCTGATGGATGGAGCAGGAGAATTGAGAAAGCCATTAGCTTTACTGGAATCACAGCCTGTCAAGCAGTCAATACACACTGCTTTATGTGTCTGCAGGCAAAGATGGAACAATTATCCCTTTTATTAGGCAGCCACGGCACGCACACACACACACACGCACGTGTGCGCACACACAGGCAGAGCATCGCAGGCAAGAGGAGGGCAGCAATAACGATCAGCTAAAATCAGTCATTCATTACTGTCAAGTACACCTGACTATCAGCTTATTAAAAACAGGCATAATAGGAGAAAGGAGATCGAAAAACTTAATTAGTAAACAATTGTGATCGCTAACCTTTGGAATGAATTTTCTGAGAACAATATTATCGTGTATCAAATTAAACTAAAAGTAACATACGTTTGCATTTAATTTGCATACAGGCTTGTGCGTTTACACAAACCGTTCGGTCAAGATCTATAAGAAACCGCCTCACATCTATTTTTGCTGCCAGCTATGTCTGGATCTCACAAAGCTGTTCATACTTTCCATTGTGTTTTTTAATGAGTGTTAAACACATACAAAAACATGGTGATCGGGTTGCTATGAATAACACGTTACAGCTTACTAGAGTGTCCCTGCCTCCCAGCCCCTTGTGGGGGTCACACCCCCTCACCGAGCAGCACTAAGCGGGCGGGGGGTCACAGGTTCACGACCCTGGGGTTGGTTTAGTAATAGCAGGACACTGCAGGCTGTCTGTGAGGGGCTGGCTCATGCTGCGATCAATACAACAGGTACAGGAGCAGCAGGAAAAGATGCACAGACAAGACGTCTCTGCGGAGATCAGCGATATCAGGAAGTACAAAGAAACTTACAGCAGCTTCAGTAAAATTTCTAGTCTAACCGTCAAGATTATCGATTAATACTGCTGGTAATCTCCGTTGTTAGAGGTTCAACTCACAGAGTCAAAAGATAGTGAGGATGGAAAAATAAGAAATGAAGGGAAAGTTAAAAAAAAAAAAGTGTATAAGTGTATTTTCCCCCCCCTACCACATCTCTGCCATTGCTATATAAGCAGTGGAGCACTTTACATAAGATTTATTACATCCAAGCAGAAATATTATCTTCTGCGGGTGCCATTCATCATTCGGGCCGTGCGACACTGTGAATGATACCTCCAAATTATGTAGATCAGCCATGTCTGAGGGGACGATTCAATTTGGTAACCTTGGTAACCCCAGGTAGTCTGAGCACCCTGGCTCCCCAACACATTTTGGTTCATCACTTAGCAAGTTCAAATACCTAAAGCCCACGTCAGTAAAAAAAAAAAAAATTAAAGCCGGCCGAGCAAACATTCACACAGTCTGGAGGCTTGGATGCAAACACACAAATACAGAAATGTTCTCACGTATATTCAACACATGAGCAAACAGGAAAAAATTTTAAAAAAATAAAACTGCAGTTACGGAGAGTTGGAGAGGCCATTACGTGTTTGAAGAGATGGACACAGATCCGCCTCAAACGGTCATACGGGCTTTCTGTGGCCTGGTCAAGGCCACGTCTGTGCTAATGGTTGGCCAATAGAAATACTTCCTGTTAATGGCATCCTCTGGCGCAGGCTGATGACACTAGAGTTACAAAATAGAAATGAATAGAAATGAATTTATTGGAAAGAAAGCTGTATTATGTAGCTGATACAGTATGCCATCATTTCCAGATATTTCACAGTTTACCCGAGTAACCTCTCAACATTATTAGAGAAGTAATTCCTTGCATACATTTTGTCATCAGTGTCATCATTTATTTCTGGATTTAAATGAAACCACGGTAAAGATACAATTACCATAAGAATCCTACCGGAGTCATTATTTGTATTTAGATTTTAAACTTTAAACCTTGTGTTTACTGTTGTTCTTCGGGCCTTCTGATGTGAGCAATGGTACTCCATGGGTTAAAAAAGTCCTGAACACACCTCTGCACGATCTTGATCAAAAACCGCCCACATATCAAAACACCGGCAACCCCCTCTGGATACAAAGCATTTATATTCAGTAATTATCGTATATTTCATTGTTTTGACCCAGATATTATAGGGGAGTTTCCCCGCTGTAAAGCACACTAATGTTTTGTGTAGAAATAATTCAAGTTGCTCCTGGTAGTCCTGGTAGGTGTATCACGATTACCAATCATCTCTGAGCGTGTTCAGAAACACGCATCTTTTCCCCCGCTCACTGCCGTTTACTTTGGCGCTGAGCTGACTCAATTATGATGCAAAAGGGTGTTTTTGAAAAAGCTTGGCTCATTTCTAATTAAGCCACACACTCATACCTATTTGTAGCTCATGTCCTGACATAATGCAAATGCTATGTAAATTAACTGCACTGATCTCCCGCTTGCTCCGCACTCAGAGCTCCTTGGAGACCAGCAGGGCATTTAGTCGTACTTTATACGAGTTTGGTTTTTCATTGGATGAAACACATGGATATATTGATGGTTCAGTTAGGAAACGGACAGCACAGTATAGCCTGCAAATAATTTGTTTTATTGGTTTCCATCCCAAACTCCCCCTTTCCTTTCTCAAAGTTGAGAACATATTGATCAGTAATGATTGTCGCTGCTTGAGTCAACCCTTCTGTCTCCTCGTCTTGTGGTCTCAGATGCCTTTACAGGCTACAACCTGCCACACCTCCAGCCTGTAGGCAAAACCGAGGGACGACAACCCCCCTCCTCCCTCTTTACTTCGGCCCCCAGCTGAGGCTGTTTAGGCAGACCATTAACACGCTCACTCTGCCGTCACTAAGCAGCCATACAACGGCTGGTTAGGCAGCTGACTGACCGTATCTGAATGCCGTTGGAGGGGTTATGGCCCTTACCGTGGCTCTGCTGTTGGCAGTGACATGAGGCTCCAACACTTGATATACTTCCCGGAAGAGCTACAGACTCAGTTCACAAGCTTTGGTGACGCTGCCTGGAAGCCCGCAAACAATTTTGCTTGATGTTTGACTGTGTTAGCGGAGTTATTGATATGCTAGTTTTTGATCATGAGCCATGTAATTTTAACAAATGCACAACTGTCGTTATTTCTGACAGTAAGAATTGCTCTTAAACTGGAGGGTTATACAATTGTTTGCACATTTGTTTAAAGGGTAGGATGGTAGATTATAAATGAATAAACTTGATCATTATGTAATTTTGTGTACATTAGCGGATATTAAAATTAAAGAGTCATAAAGTTAATTCTTTACCTTGGGAACAGCAAATGAGAAAAATGCCCCACATGGTTCTTATCTTTAGTAGAGAAAACAAGCCCACCTAGTCCAAGTCCATTTAGGATCCCGACAAGCTTTCAATCATTATCACATGATCTTCCTCAGCGGATGGTTTTGAGAAATTGAGAATTTATTAAATACAATTATTAATTAAATCCTAATTGGTGTAATCAATGAATACTTTAATTGCCCAAAAAACGGGAAATTTTATAATCCTGTGACAACAAAGCAAATCCATTTACCGATGAGGGTCATATGATAGGATCAAAAGCTCCTGAGCGGCTCCTAAGTGGACCTTGAGGTGAGATTGTTTTCTCAACTAATGTGTTATAATGTATGTTTCACAATCAAAAATAAAAGTTGAAGATCGTGACTGATAAATAGACATAAATCAAGAATACAATTGTTAATATAATTGGGCAAAAGGGCAAAATGTTGCATAGACATTTTTGAACCAACATTATAAAGTTGATGCCATTATCTCTGCAGGCAAACCCATTATTTTGTAATATGAATTAGTCCTGAAGTATCCTGAAATAAAGCCACACACAGTATCATTCTGAGCCTGAGTTCAGACAAACATCTTCAGTGTTTGAGAATTTCCCATTCAAACTTAGCAAAACAAAGCAAAAGAAATAGAGACGCAACAATAGAAATCATTACAGTCAATCTGTCCAGGTCTAGACTTTGCTCTCTCTTTGCTCATCTGTGCCACCAGTCATTTCTTTGTATCTTTGTCTCTTTTTTGTTCTCCCTCTCCATATCTCTGTGTCTATGCTCAGCCCATTAATTGTGCCCGATCACTGCCACATGCCTCAATGAAAATAAATTGCTTTTAATTTGGGCTTTCCTTTTTACCACGGCCGGCATCACTTAATTTCATTAGCTCTGAACCTGTAGAGCGCTTTTTCAAAAGCGTCATCTCATGGACGCACTTGAAAATGAAAAGAAGCCCCTCTCTCCTCCCGCCACCCTCCCCTCGCTCCCTCTCTCCTCTCTCTGCGCTCCTCAATTAACAGAATCGTTTCCTTTCAACTAAAATGAATGTTATTGAAACCAATTAGCATGGACTGGAAAATCTCTCGTTAATGAGGGGAGTGTGGGTGAGTAAACAGGAATGAAAAGATGAAATTAGAGAAGAGGCTCTTCTTGTTGGCCTGGAATAATGACATGCTTAGTCGCCTAATTGTCTGGTGAAAAGCACCGCTGCGATAGTAACAGATTGCGGTGTTCATTAGGCAGCAATGGGCCACCTGCTGCTGGGGCGGCAAGCCCGCAGTCCCCGTACACGTGTTTATCCCAGGGGGCACTTTTTTTTGGACACAACGCTCACTATGAAAAGCAAATGAGCTTGCCAATATGCTGCAATGTTGTGTCCTTATTGCCAGAGCACAGAAGCATGATATGTCAAATCAAATGAAATGAATGAAACCCAATAGTGTGAAGCTGGAGGGTTTCCTCTTTTTTTTCATGATATTTAGCGAAAAATGACCTATAAAAAAAAACACACAGGTTAGTAGGACTGTGTAATTTCATTATAAATCCTAAAGATAAGTATTCTGTTCATCATTACTGTTATAATATCTCATCACAGGGCTCTTTATTGTTGCTTTTGAGGCCGAGTTTGTTCAGTGTAAGGGTTGAGAGAGGGATAATGGGCCTCTAATTGCAGTGTGGATCAGGTAGGGAGGGGGCGGCATTCTCCCAGTATTTATCCCCCTCCATGAAATATTTAATGGCTTGCCGGGAGAAACAAACTCTACACACATTCTCTAATTCATAACCCGGAGATAGTCTTACACATACAATGCATCCATACCTCGATCCCTCCTCTTTGTCTTTTCCAGCGCCGGCTTCTATTATTCCTGACTGCACAGAAAGAGAGAAAAATAGGACGGAGATTTAGCCGCTCCTAAGTGTAATGTTAATTAATTCATAATTAATTCTCGCATTAGGACTAAAATGGGGAGCGCATGCTCTTAAGCTCAGTGGGGTCCACTGTTGCTTTGAGGCAGAGTATAGATTTTAAAGCGCTGTGACCCCTCCATGTTACAAGATAACAAAAGTCATCAGCTGCGGCTTCTTTTCAACCGTATTCCCACTAATTTCAAAACAGCGTGAGGCTTTTGTGTGTCAATACATGCATGTGTGTATGAATTTCCACCGTGTATTAAAGTGTACATATTTGTGTGTGACTATACATATCTACATATCTATGTTGTTTCAGTGTCATTCATGTGGCGAGGCACTCCAGCAGAATACAAATAAGTCCCATTGTTGCATGTTGCACCGTCTACAGCTGGTGGCCATAATTATCTTGCAGATAACTTAAAGGATGTCAATTAAAACGCTTCTCTTTCTCACAGCCCTTATCTATTGCCTTTGTCCTACCCTCCCTCCCAACCTCTCCCTTTGCCTCTTAGGGAGTTAAGGTTAAGGGTGAGAATGGAGGTGGGAGGAGGAGAGAGGAGGTTAGGGGTGGACTGCTCCAGGATGTTTTAGTAAAGCTGAATTATTGTTGTGAGTAAATATAAACATCCAATCAGCATTTCTTGCTTTAAACAGTGCACCTCTTTACTGTTGATTATGCACACGCAGGTTTAACGCAGGAGCTAAATGCATTCATGAATTTCTATTAAAATAGGCTGAGTCTGTCCCTGTGGACCTTCCTTTTAGAAGCAGGGTTTGGGTCTTTCTCTTGCAGAGGCTAAGCGTCCCCTAGATGCTCGCCCCACCCCGTTCACACCACATGCACCCTCCCATCACCCGCCCTAACCCTGGGCCGCTCCCCTCAGGGACAGTTCAACCTTCGAGTGCTGGGGTTTGGCTTCTCAACCTCGACACGACACAACAGTGGTTTCAGTGTAAACCATCACTGAAATTGTTGTCTTTGTTTACAGTAATTGGTGAGGTAAATAGATAACCCATACATCTAACCTGGAATAGTGGTCGTCATGCCCTGTATCGTCAGCCTAAGCCGAAGGCTCAAAAATGTGTTCTTTGTCTATCTGTCTTAAACACCCGAAGTACCAAGAGACTATATTAGACGTTATGGTTCATCATAACCTAATTTGATTAAAGATGGAGTTGATTAAACAACATTGGTTTGATGCTCAAGTATAAGCATTGGAAAAAAAATCAGAGCTGGTTTCTTGCTGTTGGATGCATGTTATGGGGTTTGTGAGGGAAACACAGATTACATTTTAATTTGTGTGTGTATTTTAGGGGTCTTCAGGGAATTGAAGACAGGAAGCAGCACCTCTCTTTCTCTCCCTTGAGATTCCCTCTGCTTAATTGATTTATTTTGTGCACAATGACACGCCCATTCACACGTGCACAAGATCACCGAGTGCTAGTGGCACGCGCTGGGATCCACTGCAGCTGTTCTCGTAGCTCTGTGAGGCTGTACTACGTTAACATGGCGGTTTTAAGTGTTCACCATCTTTCAATAGTGTGTTAGCATGCTAGTGTTTGCTAATTAGTACTAAACACCAAGTGCAGCATCGGCTGATGTGAATGGCATTAATTTGCACGGATTTGATCATAAACCATTTGTCCGTTTTGTCAAGATAGGCGACACAATTCCCAAGTCAAGATCACCAAAGTCATCAGGCTTCCTCCCCTGAGAACATCTGTACAAAATTCATGACAATCAATCCAGTATTTCTTGATATCTTTTGTTCTTTGTGTGAACAAACCAACTGGCCATTATTTGTAAGATGGCTTAAAAAAAAAAAAGAAACTAAGGGGTATTACTGGGGAAGCTAGGACAAGCTTGTGACAGCTGGGACACATGGGGACAAGGAGTAGTCTTTAGGTATTGATGAATGAATGAATAAGGAGTTATTGAAGCGTTCATTGATTGTAAGCCAATTCAGGATTAATGGATGCCAATAGGTTGTCTTGGTTCTTGAATAACGGATTAGGGGCAGAGGAGATGGTCACACTGATGCAGTCCTCCACTTCCTTCACCACCTCCTGCTCCTAAATCACCTCTTCCTCTTGTTTATGCTTTTGTCTATTTATTGGGGCTGCATGGCTAGAAATAGTCCAAATGTTGACAAGCTCCATTGTGAATCACAAGTCCCTTTTTGCCCCCTGCGTTTGTTTTGGCAAACACATGTTGTTTGTTGGTTTATGGTACCTGCCGATGTCTGAGTTTAACTACACAGTGGCACTGAGCGGAGCTTTTTCAAACATCCAATAACAGGGTGGTGAGAGAGGGCTGAATGTTAATGGGTGGATGAACAAGGCGGCATTGTTGTAGAAAAACTACAATCTGAACCCAAGCAGAACTTGGGTGTGCGGGAGTCAGCATATCTCATAGTTTTTAAACTTTCTCTTCCTCCGTGATTTGATAATCTAACTTTTACCTCCGGGTTTTATAATCTGACATTTCCTGTTTAGTTATGCATTTCCTTCTCCTGGAGTGGAGAGGAGGAAGCTGGACACTGTTGTACTGAATTTGATTAGAAGGAAGTGTGTCTCTATACACTCTCTCTCTGACCTCAGGAACACAATGATTGTGTCCGTCCAACCCTCGTCCACATTCAACTTTCCTCAATGTTGTAATTGTTGTTACATTGCTACGATTACAGTCTAGCCTTGTCTAGCCAGCAGCACGCCTCTACGGATGGCAACGTCATTCTGTATACTCCTTTGATACTGAAGGCATTTGTGGTTACCAGAAGATAAATCCTGACTTTGGTGATCCCCCAACTCTTCATCCATACCTCACAGGTCAAACTGTTACCTTTGTCCTATGAAACTTCCCAACATCTACATTGCCACAACGTTGTGTACAGACATTCACTGCTCTTGATCCCAAAGACTTAGGTGAGCCCTTTATTTTTCCTCTTGCGACATCATGAGGCGGACTGAATGTCTTGTGTTCCGAGCAAATATTCTGACAACCATTTGATGGATTATCGTAAAATTTATGAGACATTAATTTCCCCAACAGTAAGATTTAACTTTGCTGATCTTTTGACTATTCATCTAATGTCAATATTTCAGTTTCAGTAAATATGCATACACTGTCAAAGTGGTTGAGATAGTGCGCCGCTTTATTTAGTCCCTAATTATAATGGACTTTGTCTCGTCTGGTCTTTGCTTTTATAAATCCATATTTAAACTGTAACAATATAAATTTAAATGCATATTATTGAATTATGTTGCTCTAAGAATGTGTTTTTCTTGTCTGGTAACATGCAGCCTAATGTATCACAGTCCATTGCAGTTTATCTGAGAACTTTTTATCCAGCAGTTGAGCCGTAATCCACTCCAAATACACTTTGACTCTGCTTTAACCACAAATAGCATTTGGAAAAATAACATTGTGATTAATGCATGCTAACTACATAATAGAATTTAGAAATGTAATTAACAGTAACTTCCTGCACCTAATTGGTAAGGCTCTGTTATTCATTAGTTTCCACTGAGGACAAAATCTGGAATATTAGATGCATATTAGAGGCATTACTTTTTGATGTTAGGAATACAGCTTAAATAGCACCATTTATTATTTATTGTCTCTTTTGTTTTCACTCGGGATTGCAGCAGTGGATAGAGCCGTTAGCCTTCAAAGAGCTATGCTGTAAAGTGAGGGTCTTACACTTGTTGAAAAAGACAGATTCACTGATGTCCAGACATTCAGCTTGTCAGTGGAAAAAGACAAAAGGGCAAAAGAGAATGTTTCGCTGCTGCTGATCCCACCGCAGCAGAAACGAGAAGCGCTTCTCCCAAAGTGAGAGTGAAAATGTGCATAGTTACCCTCATGGCACAGCAGCGTAACTTTACTGAACAATAAAATTAAGTCTTTGTTCATGTATTTTCTAAAATTGACATGTAAAGTTAGGGGGATTGAATCATTTACATTTCATGACACAACTCATTGCATCCTGTCACTGAAATGCAGTGACTGCATCCCAAAGAAGTGAACCCTCAGCATGCAAACGTATATGCATTCTACCAAATGACATGGAAAAAACAGTCAGGAGTGATTTTCACCCTTTGAGTGAGTGATGCCCATTATACATGTTATCTCTTTCTCATACTTGCTCTTTCTTTCCCTTTCTCACAAAAACAATAAAGAACAGAGGCAGCGGCTTCTCGACTTTGTATAAAATGTGTTTTCAGAAAGTGTGGAAGCTCTGCTGTACATTTCTCAACCCTGCTAAGATTGTGTCCTGCACATCAAGCAAAACCGACATGCTGCGCTGTCAGTGTTAACTCAAAGTATTTGAAGACCAGATTGTCAAGGAATTAAAAAAGCACTAAACTCGGGAACAACAATAAAAAGTCTCTTTTATGCAAGTTAAGTTTAGTTAAACAAATACCAATTAAATATATAATTATAAATGACATTGTTATCCTGTTGTTTTATTTACAGTTGCACGACTGTTTGGATTAGATGCAATGAATGAATAAAAAGGAGATATTAAGAGGTGAAAAATAAATGAAGGCAACAACCCAATTATTTTTTAACTGTACAATACATTACAAGAAATGTCCTCCCCTCATCCTGATATAATTTGACATCCTACTTGTGAAATACTGCACTTAGGTCGTACGCTTCAAACTGTGAGGTGCAACCGCTTTAGTGGCAGTTAAAGAGAAAAGTAGTTTCACGTATACGATCTCTTCTCAAAAGGCGAGAAGTGGGAGGTCTTGCAATATTGTACAGTAAAGTGTGTGTGCATGTGTGTGTGTGAAAAAAAGCAACATAAAACCCCCAGATATGGTGACAGAAGGACTGCAGCTTTCAAGTCACCACGGTCAACACAGTTCTGCTCACAAAGCCCTTCTTCTATTGTTAATCTCAGTCACCACCTACTAATATTACAATACACATTCTCCATAAAGTTGCTTCATACTGTGAGAAAAATATCTGACCACCTGTTCCCTGGATTATTCAAGAGGTTAGCAGGTGGTTGTACAGGAGTGCATGATGTGAAAACTTTTTTTTTTCCCTTTGGGAAACTTACAACAAGTTGTCTAGAATACAATTTGAAAAAACACACGAGAATTTGAATTTTAGGTGGGCAACAAAATGCCAAATGGTGTTGCTCATCTACATTTTTAAACAAGCAGTTCACAACGCACATGGCACACACACACACGCTGTCTCACTTCCTACAATCTTTTGTCACCTGCTGCAGCAAATGCCCCATGCAGGACAAGGGCACGACAGAGGCCTGATGGGAAATGGGCTATCATCAGGATAACAGGGCACCACAGTCCACTAATCAGATCAGGAAGTTGGGTGTGTGAGTCTCCGAGAAGGAAATTGTGTGCGTGTGCGTGTGTGTGTGTGTGTGTGTGTGTGTGTGCGTGTGCGTGTGAGAGAGAGAAACAGATTGGTAAACTCAGCGGCGCAATAATGGCATTCATGCTTCCAGAGGCAGAGTTTTAGGCATCACTTCTTCCCGTCGAGCGGCGTTTCCGGCTCTGTGTGCGCTGTCTTCTGAGCGTGAATCAGCTGGCCGTAGAGGAGAGTAAATATTTAGGTCCAGGAAAGGAAACTTGTATTTCCCCTTCCTAGCCCCAGAACAATAATTCCCTCCTTCTCCTGCCTTCTGTGTCTGCTTCTCAGAATAGCAGTAATTATCACACTTCCCTACATTCATTGGAGGACTTCATTGTTCCGGGCAGCTAGCCGGCAGGCAACTGTTGCGAGAGACGTATTCTTGTAAGTTTGGTCATTTGATTGTGTATGCTTATATACCGCATGCATGTATGTGTGTAAACCCACGATTCAGATAAGGAACCTATCCAAAACCATGCTTTAAAGCTGGACAATCGTGCTTTAGGTGTTGTATCTACAGAGTACACAGAAGAAAGATAAACAGACAGCCAAAGAGGGAGAAATAAAGCTTCAGTCAGTAATGTCCATCAGAATTGTCTTTTTTTCAGAAGTCTTTGGTCTTCTGTTCCAGCAGCAGTTTTTTTTTTTTTTTTAATGAACAACTTTAGTTGTGGTTTTTAGATTTAGCATCTTTCTGTTGTCGGTCATGTTTCATATGGCATGTTATGGTGTTCTTTGTTCTTTGTGATAAGTTTCTTGTCTGCTGTGCACTGTGGACTTTGTCTGTTGTTGTCTGTATGCATTTTGGTGACAAATGAGTTTCCCCACTGGGGATTAATACAATTTCCTCATCTAATAATGTAATGTAATCTAATTATCAACCTAAAGACCACATAACCCTTCAAATATAAAGCAAACCTCCTCACAGTTGTTTGTGGTTGTCACACAACTAAAACACATTGTAGGATTCCAGTATATTCCACACAAATGTGTGTTTTAAATCAAATTATCACTTTATTTTAAAGGTTAGGTATGCATGGTGTATGGTTTGTCCTTCAGAGATACAGCACCGGCCGTCAGCTACAACATGTGTTGGTTACCATCAATCCTTATTCCTGAGAAATACAATCACTTATCTTATTATGTCAATGCAATTCAAGAAAGGACACTGCAAAGGAAGAAAGAGAACTGCTCCAATTAGCAGACTGTCAGATTATTATTTTAATCCTTTAATTTGCAAAAATAATTTTAAAAAAACAACATTTTATATTGTAGTTCATCGCACAACATAAAGAAACTTATCTCCATGCATTCAAGGTCTCGTCTGTTTTCTAGCTAGCTGTGCAGTTGACCTAGGGTGGTGAATACACACACA
This sequence comes from Clinocottus analis, assembly GCF_023055335.1. NCBI lineage: Eukaryota > Metazoa > Chordata > Actinopteri > Perciformes > Cottidae > Clinocottus > Clinocottus analis. The sequence goes on along the minus strand of NW_027175931.1, from coordinate 11,836,458 downwards.
CACACACACACACACACACACACACACACACACACACACACACAAACCATAAGAGCTGACAGTGTCATAGAATAGAGGCCTCACTTCTAATGGTGATATCATCTTTACTTAAACAGCTAATTGTTTGTGATTGAAGAACCGTAACAGCTGATTGTGAGGAATTCAAAATCAATGTTGTACCTTCAAAAGAGGCTGTGAATACAGACAGAGCAATCAGTTATGAATAAATATCAGAATCAGCACATTGATTGGAAAAGCCAATACCACATAGCCGACTAACTGAAATTGTGAGAATTAAAGCTGGTTTGATGTGACTGAACCGGCCATCAACACAGTAAAGATTGCGTGACTGTGACAGGATCAGAGCAAGTGCACAAGACGAGCGTATGAGGTGCTGTCACTCAAACACACACACTCAAACACACACACACACACACACACACACACACACATATGCACAGACACATTAGTGTCTAAAAGATACTTGATGCTGACAAGCTGATAAATCAACATTATAAAGCTGTACTGTCTCCTTTCAGTGAACACACACACACACACGCACACACTCCCCAGGAAAATCTCATCTTATTTACAATAACCTGACACTCCACCGTGGTGAAAATGGTATTAGATTCTTGATGACAAATAAAGAGCGTGAGGAAGAGAGGGAGAGAACGACGGGAATGTTGGGATGGGGGTTTTCTCTGGAAGCTGCATTTTTTAGTATGCATGTTGATCCTGTTAGGCTGAAATGCAATAACAGATTCGTAGGTCCGCTCCACAGGAGGAAAGACCCTTGCAACTCTCTCTGACTACCTTCTATTTATCATCTGCACATAGACTGTCGCTGCAAAGAATATATTGCTTTAAAAAGTCGCCGCCGTAATAGCATTGATCTAATTTCCATAAATTTTCATCTTGAATTTGATATTTTTTTCATCGGTGAACAACATAAACTATTTAAAGAGGATGCTGGTGTGGCAAACTTTTCCTCCCTGTCCTTGAATTTGCTTTTGGATATTCCCTCATGATGGATACCGCAGGAGTCCGAGTAGTAGGGATTCACATATTGGACAGCCACACACACGCATGGAGTAAGCATCATCACAACATCAATGACCCTGGATGTTACATTCATAAATCATTTACTTTCACTGTCAGGTCTAAGTCATTTCAAAGACTAACCTATTTATTAAATGGCATTAATAAAGCCCCTGTTTGTGTGCTAAGTCATCAGTTTGCCATACTTAATCAGTGGTTTTGCCTAAGCATCATGTCCATCATATGAAACACTTTGCAGTAGTTGGCAGATGGATGTTTACTGTATGTACTCATGTTTCTTAAAGATACTGCTTGTCTCTTTTACAAATCCTCTGGCCTACATTGAGAAAATAGCCATCGCTTTGCATGAGCGTGATTTGATCTTTGCCTTTTTTTTGCAGAACGACAACCAACCCCCCCCCCCATATGACGTAACATATGTTATTTTATCAGTCATTAATATGAGCAGTGCTTTAGTTCAGGCAACTGCAACTTGGTTAAAAAAAATAGGGAAAGATTGTAGTCACGTTTAAAGCTGTACCAATCAATATCTTCATTTGAATCCTTGTCAGTGTGTAGTGTTAGAGATGTAACACTCACTCTCAATCTTGTTTTCCAATTCTGATCCCAGTGCAGCCTTCGTAAATCGGCAATGGTTAGCTAACATGCTAGTCGTAGCAACTTTAAAAGGCCATGTCGTGTTAAACCACTTTTCTGCTTTAATCTATGTTTAATCTATTGTCCAGTGTCTGCATGCGGTACACATCATTTATCCACGTTGCATTGGATGAATGAGGATTGGGCATATAAAAAGCATACATCTTGTGATGAGAATTAGATGTGTGTAGCACGTTACATTGATGTTCTTAAATGACAGCCAGACTAGGCACGACTGGTTAGATGTTGCTACAGAAAGCAAGCAGCCTAGTGTGAAGAAGGCGGACAACCGTACAGCAGGACTGTATTGTATCACCATCAAAGACCTCGGCCCCGAAGAATGTCATTATCTCCCTCCAAGCATCTATGTCCAGATGGCCCCCAACCTGCTGCTCCCACCGCCAACAATAGGCTGTGTTTGTGTGTGGAGAAGCTCACACTGTACGGGGCTTGTGTATGCATTGTAGTTATTTAACCCACCATAAAAAAATTATAATGAGGAAATTAAATTGTCTGTCAGTAATACAGAGTAGCCACAAAGTGTGTTTTCAGAAGAAGACTTTGACTAGCACCGAAAGAAGGTGAAGGGAACACGTTACACTCTTTAGCATCTTCACAGATTCATGGACTTTAGAATTTTAATGCAAACTTTCAAGGGTTATTGGGGCCCTGCTCCTGGCTACCTCTCTGACATTCAACCCCTCACGAGCCAAAGCTTAGCTCCAGATCCTCGGGCAGGGCTCTCTTGGCTGCTCCCAATTCTAGGCCGAGGACAAAAAGTGAGTGAGGGTTTCATTGTTAGACCTTCTGAACTCTGAGCCGACAACGTTTAGGCTGGTTTAGCGTTTGGCGTTACATCGCTAAACGTCCATTTTAAAAATAGTGTTTATTATCATATATTGGATATATTATGTTTTATTATTTTTCTTAATGTTAACTTAATTGCTTTCATACAGTATGACATTTTATTGGAAACACTGCTTTGGAAGTGATGCGTTTGTGGTGCAGAATCACAAAGACTGTTGCTGGGTCATTTAGCAATGCAAGCCAAAAGGCATAGTTGCAATAGCAATTTCCATAATAACAATGTGAGGAGAAATATGAGTGAGGCATGGGTGAGATTTAAGAAAGGAGGATGTAAGTGTATGAGATGAAGAGCTTTACTTGACAATAAAAGCAAATCATACAGCAACAGACAGGTTTTGCATGTTAGGTTTATATATTAAACATTGTCAGCTACGTAAAAGCAAAAGTTTGAGGTCGGTATTTATTTTGAGATTCAAAGTTTTAAACTTTGAGCATGTCTTGGGCTTCCCCCAAAAGACTTTAAAGCAGCTCTGACAAGACAATCGGTGAGAGATAAGCACATGAGACGGTACACCAGTGAGGAAAAAGGCAGGAGATGATGAACGAGACAGTGTGTGACACGGTGCGTAACTTGGGTGGACTTCAGTGGGTGAGGTGCAGCTGAGACGCTGGGAGAAGTAAGGGTGAGGTAGCAGGCCTGCGGAAGACTGAAGGGTCTGACTGAGACAGGGTGGGAGGGGGTGAGTCAGGCAGCAGGTGAGCATGTGCAACCGGGGGGATTCATCTGTCCTGGGTTCAGACAGGGCCTCATTAGTGAGCAGTGAATTACACTCCAGACACGTCTTTATGTAGACTAATCATATTACAGCCAGCGCGCTCAGCTTCACCCCGGGGGAGACAGGGGGAAGAGAGGGAGAGAGAGGCAGCAGCGGTGGAGGTTGGAGAACTTCACCATCTGATTTGTCCGGGAGAACTCAATGTAATCTAGCACCTCTGACTGACAGCGTTTTATCTATCTGTCCGTGCGTCACATGACTCTACCCCGACTCACCGGCTCGCTCTGTCGCCCTCTCTCCCTCTTCAGCGCACATCCACCCGGCGAACGCTTTCTCATCCCTTCATCTCGCTTGTTTCCTCTACCCCTCTTTTCTCCCCACCACCACCACCACACCCTTCCTGCCTCCCTCTCTGACTTCCTCCCATCTCTCTCTCACCCATCCACACTCTCCCTTCAAGCGAGTGCATCCCTGCCCCCACGTTGTCAGTTCTGACAAGCTGCTTTAATGGGCGATGTGGCGCGTGCGTCTGACCACTGAGCACAGTCATTAACCTTCACTGGCATAATTGAATTCAAGGTTGATTGCTCGTGACCCTCCCCCCTGCCGAGGTCCCTCTCAATGTACATATTCATTACGGGGCCCCGGCTCTAAATGGATTGCACAGGGAAAGCTGTAGCAATCATCCAGGCCGCTCGGCGGGGGCAGCGGCATGCTGCTCGGGGGCCACGAGGAGACCGAGGACGGAGCGGTGGGTGGAGGGAAAAAAGGGGAGGGGCACTAATTGCATGCTAGAGGAAGAGGATCAGATTATGAAAAGAGTGAGAGAATGAAGATGGATCCCCGTGACACTGTCAAATTAAGGGCAAGCCTTGTAACGCGGCGAGACACTGAAATGTACAGTGGCACCCGCTACACGAGACGAAGAGCGGAGATTGGGGGAGGAAATGGTGCGGGAAGGAGAGAGAGCGAGAGACGGAGGGGGTAAAGAGATGAGAGAGAGGACATTGAGGCTAAGAGAGAATTGAATGTAGAAGAATGAAGTAATATAGACGCGCGCACACACGCGCACACACACACACACACATATGCACACACACACTCGGGCTGGTTTCAGTGTAAAGGGGAGCATATATCACATCACCCCAGCACCACCGTTACCCCCCCGAAACACCACCACTGGCCGCCACCCCAAGCCAGCAGGTCTCTAACTCTTCCCTCCCTAATAGCTGTCAGATTACTATCAGCCAAACAAGACACCCAGCCTCGCCTCATCCACCTTTCTCCCCCATTACCTCCTCCCGCCTTCACCCACCCCACTACCATCTTCCACATTACCCTCCAGTGCTCCTCGTTCTCTGCTGTTGCCATCACTCTTTCCATTCAATAACAGCGCCTCCACCTCCTGCGCTCCTCCAGCTCCTGTGGTGGCTACCCATCACCTCCTCCTGCTGAGCGACGCCTCAACTGTTGTGCCCTAAAGAAGAACCTCAGCTGTGAGAAGTTTAAAGATCTTTTACAAGCTATTAATAAGATCCACTTTTGGGTTACCAGCATGTAAAAAATGTATTTGGCTAGTTTTAATCCTCCACCAGCATGACACTTTGTCTTTGTAGCTTTAGCTGTAGATTCCCAGAACCTCACATGTACAACTGCAGCTGGGGACTAGCTGGTCTGTCTCTCAGTGGCTACAATATTTTCGTCCTGCTGGTGCCGGGCTAATCGCAATGGCGTTGGTGATTTTTTTTTTAATTTTTTTAATTTGACCTTTATTTAACCAGATAAAATCAGTTGAGAACCACTTCTCATTTACGATGATGACCTGGAGGCAGCGACACAGTCCACAAGAGACACAAACAACACAGATACAATACAGGATGACACACACATAAAAATAACAATAATAAAAAAATAAAATAAATAAGAGGCTAAAAACAACAACATAATTAATTAATATATATATATAATAATAATGAAATAAATAAATACAAATAAAAAAGATTGAATGGAAGAAAGAGAAGTGAAGGGTGGTCAACAAGTACAGCAGTAAACTATAACTTGCTGCGGCTTTTTTTTTTTTTGATCCCTTAACTTTCATCCATCACCATCATCAGGCCAAATGTTTTAATGTGTCTAATACTTTTTATTTATCACTAAATAACCAAACGAATTATGCATGTGTACACCCTCGCAAAGTTAGCATTGCTATCTTGTTTTGTCCTCCAGCCCTTATCAATAAGAGAAGATAAAACTAAAATGATCATTTGGAGAAGAATAGTTACCAGTCAAAGGGATTATCCACAACATGACTAACCCAAAAGTTGGTGTTAATGTTGGCAAAAAAATGTATGTGAAAAGTTTTACTAAATTATTCATTAACCATTAATAAACAACTTTTATGAAGGGTCCCTTATTAGAGCTGTTTTTTGTATAAACAGAAAGTTTAGAGTTTGCCCTTTTTTTGGCCTTATGTCGTCTGGCCGGAAAACTCTCCGCCCTTCCAGACAGCCAGCGGTCCACAGAGAGTCATCCAACTGTCAGTACTCTGTACGGTTGGCTGTGTGTGTGTGTGTGTGTGTGTGTGTGTGTGTGTGTGTGGTGTGTGTGTGTGTGTGTGTGTATGTATGTGTGCATGCGCGCACACGTGTGTGTGTGCGTGTGTGTGTGTGTGTGTGTGTGTGTGTGTGTGTGTGTGTGATCATCTTTTATCCCCCCTCATCATCACTAACAGGGTTTCCCAGGCTCTGGCCAGGAGAGTGTGGGTCACAGGGCAGGAATCAAACTGCAGAACAATGGAGAGCTTCCTCTACTTAACCTCCTAATGGGCTCTCAATGGCTCCCCTGGCTCCCTCAAAACTATCCACCACTGGATTCACTTACCTCACTACACCAACCAGAGTGTGTGTGGGGGGTCTGAGTGGTGTGGATGTTGCATACTGCAAAGAAAGTGTGTGTGTGTGAAAGAGTGTAGGTGTCAGACAGAAATCCAGACCACAGACAGACAGATAGAACCACAGACGAGGTCCAACTGTTTCCGATGATCTATGTGTTTTCTGTGTAATGACACGCAGGCGGTGGATGGGAGAACTGAAAGTCTCACATTCTCACAGCCACGTAGTCATCAAGCTCAAATAAAGTGCACGACCCGCCAGCAAAAACACATGTTTTAAGGTGTGTGCTTTGCACTGGTGTGGGTCTCCGCTGACCGATGTAGATGTCACCATATGTGAGTGCGTACGACTTTGCGCGGAGGCACTCGGCTGTGCTAGTTACACTTCAATAATTACTTGCAGTGTGTGCTCCATCCCTGAGCACCTCACAGCCCCCAAATCTGCAAAGACAAGTGGCCTCATTTATTTCCGTGGAGGAAAATAATTTAGCAGTATCGGGCGCTAACGAGCTCGAGCGGAGGGATTCCTAATTAGATTCACTTTGTTTGTGTCATTTTAATTACATTGTGGTCCCCAGCACTGGAGCCACCAGTGATCCTTCAGTCTCTTAGCTCAGCTGCCACGCATGCTACCGCACCGCAGTCCCAGCAGAGCTTTACAAAAAACAACACGCTGAACTCTCCTTCCTGTCAACCAAAGCTGTGACAGGCCATGGGTTAATGTTAATTTGTTGATTCTGAGCATGTTTGGCTGCTGTGTCACTTTAATCTCCAAAAAGCGCCTCAAAGGTCACCGTCTTCTGATGCAAACAAATACACCCTCTCTAAACTTTTTTGGTGATGAATCATTATTTATTGCTGTAAATGAAAGGCATGGGGGACAGCTTTCCCTGCCTGTGTAGTCTTAAGCGGTGTGTTTATGTTCCGCTTTTGAAGGGAAAGCTTCACTGAGCCGAACCACTTTGAGGTTCCTTTTGAAGTATTCCCTGAAGACATGGTTGCTAATTATTTGCCGTTTCATGATGAATTCAGCTCAGTTCATTAGACTGTTTTAACTGATGTTGCTTTCTTAGATCCTCTATGCCTCAACGCACACACTGAACCATTGAGATAATTGAGTGATTAATTGATACCTAATGATCAGCGTAGACCTTATGTTCTTCTTTCATTTCAAACTTGACAATTTATTATCAAGTTATTGCCTGCAACTTGTGTGTTTGCAGCAGAAAGTGGCGTGAAGTGTTCTAGGGAGTTTTCAGCAGCCATAATATGTGAAGAGGTATTTGCCTTGTAAGAGTATGTAAAGGCCTGTGAAAATTATATTAAAGAGCAGAAACTATTCGCTGAGGAATTAAACATAGTAAGAGTTACCTAGAAAAAATTTAGGAAAACCAAAGAAAAGCGCTGAGAGGGTCAAAAGAAAGTAAAAGAGAGAGAATGAGCAACCCTTGAGGTGTTGCGGCGTCCCATCAATGCTGTTGTTAGTGAGTGGTTTCATCCCACCTATCCCATGTTGTGTGATAGTGATCAGTCTTCAGGGACACCACCTCCACAGATGAGGTCAGCCCGAGCCGTCAATCACACTGCTCCGGGCCCGGGGCCTGGTCTGCTGGGGTCACCTCCAGCAGTGAATCCCAAACCCCCAGATCTCTAAATTGGAAACACTATTGGATGAAGAGGAGTCTGCATTGTGTTCACCAACAAAGCTACAAATGATTCCATGAAACTCTTAATTAATCTTGGCTCAAGTATATTCCCCAGAGCCTTGTGATGGAATGACGCTCAGGTTTGTGGACAGAAAATATGTGAAATCTGATAGTCCAGTGGAAACAATATTAACACATTGTAGTCTTGCATCTCTGAAATGGGAATAGGTTATCATATCAAACTGTGACACTGACTCTTGGAAAATAAGCATTTTTACTTATGTTTAATTTGTACAAGAACACAGGCTCTGGTTGCCTAGAAACTGCTCAGAGACATTAATGGTCCATCTTAAAACAGCAAATTAACGATTGTACAGCTGAGATATATTGTTTTTCTTAGTGAGTGTTTGAGGCGCTTTTAAGTCAATTGTGTTGCCTCTGAACAAAGCCAGGCTTGAGAGTTCCCACTGCTTTCAGTCTTTATGCTGAGCTTTGCTCAACTCAGCAGCTGTTGGCTGTATGGCATAATTCTTTACGGACAGATACGAGAGCGTTATGAGCTTCTCATCTAACTGCTCCCCTCAGAAAGCCAATAAGCGTATTTCCCAATTTTTTTTAATATTCTGTTTGAAACTTCTGTCATTTGGACGTGACCCACTGCTGCATGTGCACGTGTGTGCCTGGATGTCTGTCTGTCTACTTAAACTAACACAGCTGATGAGCTGTGTAAACATCTGAGCTGATCCCAGATATGTTTTGTCCAGGAACAACATTTGAATCAGCAGAACAATGCCTGCACAGAGGCTAAACAGCTGTGTGTATACACACACCGAGGTCCATCTCTAAAGGGTCATCATACTCAAAACACAGCTTACAGTCGCCAGAAACACTTAACAACAGGAAGACAGTAGCTCCGCACCAGGAAAATGTTAATGTTCCTGCTGTTTTTGGATCATCTTCTTTTCTCCTTTTGTCAACGTTCCGTACAAACTCAGCATGTTTAGTGAGCGAGGGCAGTTGTCTTGTTCTTATCTCCACGAGATGCACGCTGTAATGTGCATTTGTCAAGACAGATTATCACGCTGAAAAATGCAAAATCTTGAACTTAAAGCAACCCACCTGTGGTTGTCCGTTTCAGAGTAAGTCAAGAATCAAGATGCAAACAGCGGGTTAGATGCACAAAGGCTGTAGGTTTCTAATATGCTTGTGCGCTTTGCTAAAAGGACACAAACTCACACATTGCTGTGAGTTCGTGTGGGCCATTTGGATCTCTCTCTCTCTCTCTCTCTCTCTCTCTCTCTCTCTCACGCTCTCTCTCTCTCTCTCTCCCTCTCTCTCTCGCTCTCCCTCTGTTAGAGCTAACCAAATGGAGCTAACGGCAGACACACCTTTGAACCAGACTGTGAGGTGGAAGTCCTGTCCAGTGTATCTCAGAGAGGCCTTTCTTTAGCTTGATGATGCTTTTTTTTTTTTTTACGTGGTCCAAATTGTTTAATACATTGCAATCTGTAAATTAGTAGGGAAACTCAGATGTGACAGAATTAACAAGCATGTCAAAGCTGTGCCAGGAGTTTGAACCCAGAGATATACCATCATTCAGGGATTCCACACCTCACGTTTACAGTATCACTTCTCATCTGAAGACCAACAACAACGGCAGTTAATTGGCAGGAAAGTTAATCACAATGCTTTAATGTACACAACATCTGGGTTACGGCTTCAAAAAGGCTTCTCTGCCACTGTGTATGCCGGCCCATTGTGATGCAAACAACCCTTTTGTTTGTCTAAATGTTTTTTAGTGGGTACATTCTTATACTTGAATTATTGAAGATGTATAACTAATTTGGCAATGGGTAGACCATATCATTAGTAATTTCATTACCAGAATCATTTCAAGTCAAATAGATGCCGACTAGAATCATGTTTGAGGGCGATATTGATTGTATTATAAGGGCTGGGACGTGAGGGCTGGCTGAAGGCTTAATCATTCATCAATCATTGGCTGAGATCTGATGCAGGACAGTTTTCTTTGTGAATAGCTGTTGGATATTTTGAATAAAATACACAGAAAAATACAACAAACGCTGCTTTTAAAATGATTCTGTGAACCAACACTACTGTGTGAGCAATGTTACTCTATTTTAATCAAAACTTCACTGAGGAGAAAAGGCGTTGAAGAATCTAAATGTCATTTTGACGACTGTGATATTTGTATAATTAAAAAGGAGAGGGTACCGTCTACCCCATATATGATATGACTCCTGCATTGATGAAATTATCTATCTTGAAATAAATTAATATGTTTATCAGGTACAGAGGACAATTTAATAACTCACCTGTCAAAAGTACCCGATTATGTCTGGGGGAACTGGCAGCTGATAATTACCCACAATTCATGCCAGAGGTTTGAATCTTTGCAAAAGAAAATTGATGAAACACAATCTAAATTAGGTACAGTAATCCATTCGTTCTGATGGGAAAAGGCCTATGTAAGGTGGATAAATGAAAAAGATTCTTGGGTTAGATTTACATAACCATAAGAGCTCTTACAAGCTCAGTTTCATTCATTTAGCCGTCACTCTTAAGTTACACAGTTAGTCTCTTTATGTGGTCCATTAAGAGCTGTTTTTTTAACAGAGTGAACACACACACACACACACACATACACGCGCTACAGTGGCACTGGTAGTTCTGCTGTCCTCCCAGGCCACAGGCTAAGTGCAGCCGCAGGTCTGTACGTCTTGCTGTCCTCTCACTATCAGGTTAATGCTCCTTTGTCTGACTAGATGTCACTTAATGCATGCTGTGGTCATTTCTGGAGGAATAAATAGCAGCACAGACCCACTCCTACTGTCTCACATATTCAAGCATGAGCATGCAGACACCAGGTGTGCGGTGACTCAATGTGACATCACTCATCCTGTCACAGAATGCTGTGGCGGCAAAAAAAAACAACTCCTGTTATTTCCACTTTGGAGCATTTATTCAAAACATGTTGTCCTTATTGTGCGCCTTCACGCCAAATAAATGGTAAATATCCTTAATGACCTACTTATATTGTGTTACAGAGGATATTGAAAGCAGTTAAAGAATAGTTTGACATATTAGGAAGTGTCCTTTTTAGCATTAGATGATTCAAGGCAAAGCCAGACAAGTTTATTTGTATCGAACATTTCAACAACAAGGCGATTCAATCCCACTCTCATGCCGCATACATGTGTAGCTGGAGACAGCGGCCAGTTAGCTTCGCTTAACCTTAAGCCTGGAAACAGGCAGAAACATCTCACTTGATTCTGTCCACAGGTAATATAAAAACCTACCAGCACCTATAAAGCTCATCAGAAACATGTTATGTCTACGCCTCCAAATTCTGCAAATTATTTTAAGACGACAAAAAAGTATTTCATATAAGCAGAGTGCTTCATTGACGAGCGTCTGGGCTTTGCTGAACTGAAGATACACTGAATGTACACCCGTGCTTCTTTTGCTTTAATGATTGTAACAGTGGGGCTCGGCTATATGGCCTATAGATAAAAACAAACTAGGCCTACAGAAGACAAAGAAATCATTAACTTTCATCAAATTTCACTTCTTAAACAATGAATAAAAGATGCCTCTTGAAAAAGGTAATTATATTCCTGTGTCAGGATGGTCTTCCAGCATTTTTATTTGCGCTTGCAATCTTTTCATATGGGATACTATGAGAAAACAATTTCACTAATGTTAGATGTGTTTTAGGGTTGCCGTCGCCTTAATCTCTGGTTGTCACTGTTGTCGGTGTAGTTCACAACACTTGTTAAATCATGGATTTGCATATACAGTAAATAAATCAAAAAAATCTGGGCAATTTGATGTGCAATTATTTCACTAATTTAATTCTAAAGTATGCTCAAGCGAAAGCCAGCAGCTCTTTCACATGTCCAAAATCGTTGCAGAAAATTTCCAAACAGGCATTATTTGGATAAACTGATCACATATTGGGAACCTAAATCGTTAGTTTGCCACATAAAATATATATTGGCCCCCAGATGCAATGCATTGTGGGGCAGATGTGTATGTGCAGTCAAAAATGACACACGCCGTGCAGTGGGAACTCACAACAAGCTGAATTCAACGTCATACTTATGAATAGTTATGAAGCGGGTTTGCTTCATAAGAAGCTCAACTGTATCCCACAAACAACAGTGTGATGATTTCCATCATTTCACCATGGAGTAGGCTCAAATGAGTGCTGGGATAGATATTTTCAAAGCTCTGCATATGGTGGACAGCTGGACCTTTGGCTAGAGACAAGCCAGCAGAGGAGAGGCATGGCAGACGGCAGAGTTTTTAATCTATCTGTCTGTCTCCTCTCTGTTATTAACCTTCCGCCCTGACAGCCTGCTCCCTGTGACACTGACCTGCTTCACCTAATGAGCTACCAATTACTACAAATTAGGCGAGAGAGAGGCCACTGCTATCATCCACTCCAACACTCTTCTCAACAGTTCTGTGGGATTTGGATGCTCAGGTAGAATAAATAATGAGAAACACCCCTTGAAAGAAAAAAAAACCTGACAGTGACTAGCATTTTGTATTTCTGGAGGTGTGATGTTCAGATTATGCTGTTAACATTGTGTATGTGTTGCTGTGCACTTGGTGCTGTGCCTTGGTGCTTTAGCCTGGCACCTCTTGTGAGTTTCAAAGATCATTTGTATTTGCACCTGCTCCTGCTGTGTGTGTGTGTGTGTGTGTGTGTGTGTGTGTGTGTGTGTGTGTGTGTGTGTGTGTGTGTGTGCACGTGTGTCCGCTGTGTGTGTACGCCCACATAGTTGGTCTTTAACCTTGTACACCTGGCTACTCTGCGAGACCAGCTTCTCTCTGGCCCTTCTCGATGTTTATTCATTTATTTATGGGAAGCCTGGAAATCATCGCCCTTGTCTTGGTCTCCTGTGGCAAGAAGGGAAGGCAGCCCAAATTTATGCATGGCAGCGGAAATTAATTAGGCATCATTTAACTCATGCTAATGTGTATGCATTGAATTTTTTTAAGAGCCCGTCTGTTAACTAATTTGTAAAAACTGTTTCACAGAAACGTCAACAGTCGGGAACAGACAGTGTCTTGTAGGCTATTTTCTCAGACACAGAGAAAAATATGAAATCAGAGTGGAATAGAGAAAAGCCTTGAGAAGTTAATAAACAAAGCTGGAGGAAGAGGAAAATGTGGCCTGCAGAGGTCAAAGCGCTAGAGCAGGCTTCTCCTCTTCATTTAACTGTGTCCCTGGCCTGGAATGGCCTTCAAGACACACACACACACACACACACACACACACACACACACACGCACATTCATAGAAAGATGGAGAGAGTGAGAAAGTGAGATGGAGGGCGAGGAAAGGGAAGTGAGGCGTTTATTTGTTGCTTCGCTCTTAACAGGCTGCTGGTTCGGCGCAGAACCCCCAAAGGTAGAGTTCAGAGGAAAGTGTGTGTGTGTGTGTGTGTGTGTGTGTGTGTGTGTGTGTGTGTGTGTGTGTGTGTGTGTGTGTGTGTGTGTGTGTGTGTGTGTAGGTGTGTGTGTGTGTGTGTGTGTGTGTGTGTGTGTGTGTGTGTGTGTGTGTGTGTGTAAGTGTGTGTGTGTAAGTGTGTGTGTTGAGCCCACATTCTCTGCACTCCTTTTTGCCAGGAGGTTTCCAACAGCTCTTGAGTTAAAAGTGGGCTCGCTATCTGATTCATGGAGAAAAGTCAAGGGATGCAACCTGCATGCAACCTGCGTGTATGCATTCCTATACGGCACAGGTACAGTATATATGCAAAGATAAAGAAAGAGTTAACATTTACCACTTAATGCATCCTTTTCACATACTTCATATACAAACAAATATTTCAAGCTTCTACACTGGTTAGTGTTACCAAGCAAACCCACGTTTACATTTCTCTTTGGCTTATTTTTAGGGAAAAATTATCCAGAATAAGACGGGAAATAAAGCACAGCTCAGACCAGAGAAAAATGTTACATGAAATAAAATCCAACTTGGAGCATCGAGTAACATGCGCAGTGTCCTCTGACTGCTGATGTATCCGATGGGTATCTTGCTATCTTGCTGTATTCTGTTAACCTCAGCCTGCTCACATCGAGGACTCTTAGCATACCGACAGCTTAATCAATAGGTCAGCCTGCTGACAGCAGTCCTCGGGGTAATGGTCGAGGGAGAGACTGGGTGGGTTGAGGAAGGGGTAGTTAAGGGTGATCATGTATCCCGCAGACCCCAGCAGCACCTTAGCGGGGTGAGCAAAACCCACAAAACACTCACTTAATAGATGACCCTATAACACAAACCTCCTAAGTACTGTGCTCTCATACGTGATGCCAAAACATCAACCAACAGGCTTGCAAAAGGTCACAGGAAAACACAATGAGATTCTGCTTCTTTTCTGCTTTGTAATTTCATTATCATCAGCCACATCATCATCCATATGATGTATTTACTATATAGGCAAGACTATATTACCTAAAACCCATATTGTTTATCTTCGGTCATCGCCAGTTTGCCATTTCACCCTCTGTGATCCGGCCGTGTAAATTACCAGACACGACTTGAATTATTCCTACTCGTGTGTTATTACACTCAGCGTCCACCCTGTCCCTGTGCCCGTCTTCATGACAGACAAATAAAGTCTGTGGCACATGGGAGATGCCGGGACAGATAACCTCACATTTACATTCAAACAGAGCTTTTGGCAAAGCCTTAGCAACAGGCTCCTTAATCAGCGGGCTGGCTGCGCATCCCAGACCTGCCTTCTCCTCTTCTCTCCTTACAGCCGTGATCTTGAGAAGGAGCTTTAAATTGGAAATTATTACACATTAAACCCTCTGCGCGCAGGCCAGGATCGAACTGGATCAATATCTTGCCCAGCACAATAAATCAGACGCTTTCTCTCCCCTTCTCTCTTTTCCACGTTGCTTTTTCAAGTGGCTATAGGCCACTGCTCAACTGGAACATATTTAAATTTTCTTGTAACAAATTAATTCCAACATTTTCTCTTGATTGAATTAGGGCAAGTGCTGGTGCTGTCACAAGTGTTTGGGCTGCTCCTGGGGAGAGACAAATTGCCAGGCCTGGACATGGGTAACAAGCGGTGGTGTTGAGTCGCTGATAATCTCCCCACTAATTCTCCATTACAGCAAAATGAGGCCATAAATCTTCCTGACAGCTGATCGATGTAAACATTGTTTCCCCCATGATTGCCAGCTCTCCCAGTGGAGCTACTGTCCGCTCACAATCCGCTGAAATTACTCCCGCACCAGCCGTCCCTCCCTCCCTCTCCTCCCTGGAACTGGTGTGTGTGCACATCGGACTGGCCTGGCGGGGAAACCAAAGTCACTGCTGTCCTGTCTAGGTGGCCATCTAATTTTAGCTCAAAGCCTGCTAAACAAATGGAAAATATTAATCAAAATGTCTCCTCTTTAACCACTGGCACAAGCAATTCTTTATAGATGAGTGATTGCTCTACTACCACATGGTCACATGGTGTTGCAGGTTGAATGAAATGAAAAAGACTGTTGAGAAATGAAGGAAAGAAGAAATAGAGGGTATAACACGCAGTCAAACAATGATTTCTTTTCTAAATGTAGCCATCACTCCTCCTTCTCCCGTGCGTAATGACATTAGGCAGCGTAAACGGCAGTGAAAGATTGAGTTGTCAAACAGTCAAAGCACAAGGCTCGTTATCAACGTGTTCACTGTCTGATAATATTCTACACCATTATTAAAATCCAATATGCATGCAATTACAGAGACAGTGATGCTGTTAAAACGGGATGTCTGGCTGTAATCACAGACAGAGAAGGCCATTTTAAGGCATGCCACTTTAAGAAATCTGCTAAAATGGCATGTGCAACGCATTTTGGTTACTTATTTTGTTCACACATAGTAAACTTCCCTCTGTGTTACCGGCGCCTGGAGCTCCCACGTTCATTTGCCGACAAGGATGGACTTTCTGCAGCGGGTGAGTGGGGAACATCCTTCATGTGCACATAATACTCCCACATGGCAAAGATACAAAGCGTCTCCCTTTAATTAACACTTTTATGACAAAACACAATTTACATCTCACCCCACTGTTACTTATCTCCAGTGTTTGTCATTCTTATGACTTGATAAATAAAGAAAAATACTGCAATGATTTTTTAGCGTGCACTCAGTAAGTAACACACGCACATGGGCCGAAATAAGGAAAATAAAAGTACACATTACATATTTTGGATGGTTTCTGTCATTTAGGTACTTTCTTTTTTTCCCGCTGACGTGTATTTAGGTTTTCTTTTTTTTTTACTCTGGTTGCGAAAAGCCAAGACAGCAACAGCAAAAATCCAAGATGGCGACATGGAAAATGCTGAAGTCAAAACTGAAACCGATGGGTGACATTGACAACGTCCACTTGTTATTTACAGTCAATGAGATTGAAGTATAAGTTAGCATACAGAAATTATGTATTATTAATGTATTTTGTGCCTATATTTCTTTGTTTTTCAGCCTTTTAATCCTATAACAACAATATATTCTCGACAGGGTCAAGATTAGTGTCACTACGCTTAAAAGAACCAGTTTATTAGGTACATTTAAGGAAAACTAAGGCAGTCTAATACAATAGCCTTGCAATAAATCTTTACTTTACCAAGTACCAGTGATCCAGTGTTACTGTTCACTTTTTATATTACAACAGTAAAATGTGATAATTTTGACTCAACAAAGTGTTTGTTATTGTTACAATAAAAATGTTGATTTTACTTTAACCAAATAATACTATACCTTTGCAATGCACTGATACTGTTGAACATGAGTATTAAAAAAATAGTGTATTGTATAAAAACTCTGAACATATTCTGGGGTATTGGATAATTGTTTAAAATAAATGTTAAATAGTTGGTCAGTCAATCTATCTAAATCCTAAGTTTTCCATTCTGCAAGTTGTTACTTAGCTTGTTTTAGATACTTTTGCTAATCTTTAATTTGAGATATCCTCTGCAGCCTACGGCCTCCCTTCTCTCCATCCACTCGGTCCACTTTGGCTGTACATGAGTCCTGTGACCACGAGGCCCCCAGGAGGCATCGCGACAGACCGGACGACATCGTGCAATGGCTCTAAAGGTTATTCGGGCCAGCACTCCATTGCAATTGGTCCCTGTCTGTCACGAGCATTATGACTTCATCACCCTCGAGAGGAGAGGAAGAGAGGGAAAGAAAAACAGTTTGCACTCATCCGTCAATGTCCATCTCAAATTACACCTCAACCAATCATCGCCGGGGATCAATAGGGAGCGGCTGGGCAGGTTGGGGAGGGATGATCAGAGGACGGGAGGGTCTGAAAATGCCCAATGAAAGACAGACGAATAACTGATCAATACCAAAGGATGGATTTTGTCATTTTGAAAAGGGCTGTCAGAGGGTCGTTCACTCCCACCTGCTCAGAGCTATATCCTCCGACTCAAGCTGCAGATGACACATCAGTCCATCACATCACTCTGGTCCAATCCTTCTTCGCCTCTGCCTCGTTCAGCACTGTTAGCATGAATCAGGAGATAATGACACTCACAATGAGGAGGTACTCTTTTCATTGGCAATCAATTTGCATAGATCAATGCTACACCTTCCGAGGGCAATCTCAAACAATGATCTGTCTCCTAATTGCAAAGCGATTTCATAATATAATTTCATCCTACGCCTCCTCCACAATGTTCTTAGAGCCTGAACTCTGCTCTCCTCCACACACGAGGAGAGCAATATACACTGCCAGTGCCAGTCCGTTGAGAGGCAATGTGTGTGTGTGTGTGTGTGTGTGTGTGTGTGTGTGTGTGTGTGTGTGTGTGTGTGTGTGTGTGTGTGTGTGTGTGTGTGTGTGTGTGTGTGTGTGTGTGCGTGTGTGTGTGTACGCAGGGTGATTAACTCAATAAAAAACAAAGATCTCCCTTATTGGGATGCTCTCTGCTGCAATGGTTGTTTGATTGGGAGCCAGTGGCTGTATTGACAGGTGAAGTGGACTGATTAATGGGGGCTTAAGCCAGTAAGGATAACAGTCCTTCACATGGCTTATTTAACTCTAAAAGAGTGACTGATGGTCGACTGCAGGTGTATTGTCTAAATCACTTCCCGCTGAGGCCTTTAAACACAGTAATGGAGCAATTTATGCACATCTCTTCAGGAAACATTGATTTAAAGGATTTTAATACAACCCACTGCTTACTTTGGTTCTCAACACATGCATGCTTCTATTACTTGAAGCTAATTATAACTAGATAATGAGAACTATGAAAATGTTCGATATTCAATCCTAAGGTCAGAACAGTTTTTAACTCTAATAGCTTACTTAATATGGGATATTTTTTCCCAAAGGCATGAAGAAACTCGATACTATAAGAAATATGCTTCCAAGAAGAAGTAATTACTTTCTGGGTGGTAATTAATAACCTTAATGGTAACCCAGGGTCAATAATGCATTGATACTTTTAATTAAGAAGTTAAAAGTTATTTAAAGTGTTACAAAGTAGTACAAAGCACTTCCACTATAGAGCCACTGTACCTTATAGCCAGCAGTGGGCAAGCTGTCTACTGCAGCTCATTGTGTATTGCTGCCTGCTAATCATTTGACCTAAGGTGCAGAGTTTTAAAGTAAGGCCAGAGCAGTAAAGAGAAAAGTGGTTTTAGTCAAAACAAAGCGTGCAGAGGAAGTGAATGAATATAGAGTATCAGTATTATGTCTGTCATGAGGGTCAAAGGTGACTTGTTTGGGGCTTGGTTGAAGCTCTGGTTTCAATTCAGTGGATCAGAATAGCTCAAATTGACACCAAGACCCATCTGCCCACTGAATTAATCCTCCACTCTCTTCCATTTGGCTGTTTTTTTGTTTTCTTTATCAGCTCCATCCATTTCTTTATTCATTCAGTTGACTTTTGAAAGGGGAGAGGTGACATGTCCCGGGGCATGTATGTGTGTTTTAAAAAATCCAGCGATTTCAAGTGTAACATTTGCAGACTGCAGGGTCACTGGCAGTTATATTTTCTCTTACCCTCCTCTCTCTCTCTCTCTCTCTCTCTCTCTCTCTCTCTCTCTCTCTCTCTCTCTCTCTCTTTCTCTCTCTCTCTCTCTGTGAAATCGATTGTTTGTTTGTAAGGAGCTCAAACAGAGCAGCAGAAGCATTCAGAGCTCTGCTGGCAACGAAAGCAGAGCAGAAATGCTGCCGGGGAGAGAGGCAGGCAAAAGTCGGAAAACCTCCACACTCTAACTGTCAGTGCACGTGACCTTGGGGCCAGAACGAGCTTGTGAGCTAGTGAGCGAGCGACTGAGCAAGCTAGTGAGCGAGCGAGCGGGCGGGTGGAGGCACCGCCCAGCATGCGTTGGTGCATACACAGAGGAATTTGGAAGGCAGAGTGGAGCGCGGGTCTGCGAGCCCTCGCCCTCTTCTTAAGTGAGTGCAAATTAACTGAAATAAAACTTTTAAAGGTCAATATAAATTTGATTTGTTGTCTACATGGAAACGGTAATAACGGCAGAGTAAAGTTGCCCTGCTCTTTCAAAAGGCTGATCTGTTATGTTAATCTACTTGGCTGTTGAAGGGCAGGCAACAGGTGAGGAGCCTTTATCTGTGTGTCTGTGGCCCTGCAAATAGAGAGAGACCGGAGCGAAGCACAGACAGTAGTCGACAGTAGCTGACACTGGCTATCAAACAAACAGCCTGGAGAAGATGTCTGCCAAGGAAACAGCCTCTGGTGAGAAACAAAGAATGAAGGAAAAGAGGGAGAATAAAGCAATAGCGAGAGAAGATGACAGAATGACACACAGGGGACAGACATGTTTGTTTTTGTGTGTGTGTGTGTGTGAGCCCGTCTGTGTGCGTGTGTGTGTGTGTGTGCGTGTGTGTGTGTGTGCGTGTGTGTGTGTGTGTGTGTGCAGCTAACACGCTACTGTGTGTACGCTTCCAGTCTCTTCCTCTTGCTCTGTCATAGCCGTCTCAGTGGCGACTGAGGCGGCGGAGCCCCACGGGGGTCAGCCATGTAAGGAACATAAAAGGCCAATTTAATTTAGCACGTCCACGGCTACAAAGTATTTTAATTCCGACAGCTGTGACTGAGGAGTTAATATTTGACTTGTCAGAAGTGGGGCCGGGGCCAGTGAATCATTGTAATTCTCATTAAGAGGCTCTCCCCCAGCAGCACCCTAATGCAGAATAATGAAAGTCAAGACAGAGTGAGCTTCTAATGCCAGTTGAGGCCTATCTTTTAATATTCCCCTCTTGATGGATTAGGGAAGCGGGAAATTCATCTTGGATCATAGGGCCTAATTTAATAAGGGATCATTCCAGGAGTATTGCATTTTATAATAATGTCATTTAAAGTGTCGACTTCCATTTTTACTGTCCCATATGTATGCTTATATAACGGTGCCGGAGGGATATGTTTTTACAGGTCTCGGATCTCTTCTGTGTCCACACACCCCCTCCAGACCACACTACACTGTCTCTCTTGTGTCTGCAGGCTCTCAACTCTTAATTTCATATTTCGGTCACAGAGTCAATTGAGTGAGCGGCCCTGAGAAGTTCAGTTACTCCAGCATGTTGCGGTTTCCCACAAATTATTTCTAATAGTATTTAGAGGAAATCACTGTGATGTGAGTGTTGGGATTGTAAATATCACCCAAAGGAAATTTTACAGAGACACATTACATTTGCTCCAACACAATCTACGAAAACCTCTCTCATAGAGGCAGTGCTATATTTATCTAACCCACTCACAAAAGGGAAAAAAAAGGCTTTTAGGCAATAAAGTAAACAAACGTGACTAATATGAAGAAGTGTTGACGTTAGCAGCAGCGCAGTGCTCACAATTACACCTCGTAAAGGATGGTACTGAAAACGCTTATGCGAATGCATTCATGGTTTTATGAACATGCAAGGCTCAGCAGAAAAACAATCTCAATATAATCTCTGTCGTTTAGAATTTTCAATTTTGCAGATAAAACATGTTAAACAAGTCTCAAACCAAGTTACCACAAAAAAAGATTATTGTAATGCTTTTATTAGCAGTGGTGCAGGTCTGTATATATACGGTGCTCTGCAGGCCCAGAACATCATATCACTTCGGTTCTTTCATGTAACCTGTCAACACACATAGAACAATAAAGTGTATTTATATATTTTATCAGCAAGCCAGACTTTGTTCAAAGGTAACACAATTGACCTATCAACATCTTTAAAACTCACTGAATAACGTAATACATTTTGTTTTTAGAATCTATCCAAAAAAAAGAAAATCTGCATTTCTCCAGGAGGTTATGTGCCAGACGCAGAGACTTCCTGTAGTTCACTCAGGCCAGAGCCAAGAAAACCCCCAGCAAATTGTTGCTTCACCCTTTGATTCGTGTACATAATAATGTGGAATAAATGTTCATAAATATTGAGCTTCGGACATCTTAGTGGATTGTATTACCTTTGGACAGAGCCATACTAGCTGTTTCTAGTCTTGTGCTAAGATAAGGACGTGATATTGTTCTTCTTAACTAACTCTCTGCCAGAAAGCATATAAGACTATTTTCCATATAAGTGAAACAGTGGATTCATAGTGGATAGTTGATTCATCTAACAATATAGTGCAAAATAATACGACAATACCACAAACTTGTGCCTCAAAAATGTAGTCAGCTTTAAGTCAGTTTCCTGAGTATTTATGAGGCGATATATTGCTGTTACATTGGTTATAGTGGGAAACACAATTTCAGTCGAGAAAACCCGGCTGTGGACCTTTTTGAGTCATGAGTTACGGGAGTTGTTGTCATCAGCCCTCGCAGGTTTATGAGTCATTACAGTTCAAGCTCACGATTTGCTGGCATGTATTTAACTCAAACCAGCTCCTGTCCTCTGCGTCTCTTAGGTGGTCCCACAAGAGCACTTCCAGCACACAGTGTGTTACATGTGACCCTTTAAAAGGGTCCCTGTCATCATTAAGATAAGAGGCGGTCCCTCAGACATGCTTTAGCTCAACAAAGTGCTGCCTCTTTGGCACACTCATGTCTTTTGCACCTGGGTCTACTTATTCCAACATACTCTTCTCTCTATCTGTTCTGCTCGTATCGCTGCCCTTGTCCTATTAACTCTGCCGTCTCTCTCTGTGGCACTTTCTTTACTTCCGCCCCTCCACATTCCTCGCTCTTTAGGCCACCGAAGTCCAAATTCAATGTCAGACTGGAGTTTTCCAACAAGGATTCAGGTCACAATTTCAAATCTAGTTTATGAATATCGCTGCCGGTTGGGAGATACGGTTTGTTTTCGATCAGCTCGCTTCCTTCCTCTCTATAACACACCCGCTTATCTGCCACAGAAAGTGTCAGCTATTTTTGGACGCATGCGATATTCCTTTTCTTTACGTGTGTCACTTCCTCAAATTTTTTTTACATTGCTAAAACAAAAAGGGAGGAAAAAGTTTTGCTCCCTACACACACACACACACGCACACACACACACACACACACACACACACACACACACACACACACACACTGCAATCCAGTGTTCAACTTTCTAAAGATTCACTCTTGTAGAAGCAAAACTGTTTCCTATTCTGGATGCTCTGCAAGTCCTAGTCGTCGAGGAAACCACTGAGTAAACACTATCCCGCATACAATTTTGTGTAGCACCAACAAATACACTGATAAATTCTAACAGCCACTTACTTTCTTTGTTTAGTTGATGTCTAGAGGATAAAGACTCTGAAAAACAAGAGTGTGATAAACTCAAAGAGACAGGGAGAGGCTGTCACACACTGCGAAGTAGCGATATCACAGGAGGGAGGAGGGAGGAGAGAGGAGGGAGGGAGTGTGAGTGAGGGCCAAGTTGCGAGATCTATTTTTACATCCCATTTCAGAATGAGATAGTGTCCTTCTCTCACACCTCCCGCTGTGGAGGAAGCTAATGCAGGCCTATTTAATTAGACGTTGGCAGATTGTTGAGCCAACACTGTAATCCAATAGAACGTCGCACCACTATGGGGTCCTGCCTCCTCCGATGCCTCCTTGGCCCCATAATGCAGCCCAGTCAGCTCTTTGCATTTTGTCTGCCCTTCTCTCAGCTTGTGACATCAATTTACATTAGCCTGCATTGAAACAAGATGCATTCTTCCCACCAGTGACTCACTCAAACACACACACACACACACACACACACACACACACACACACACACACACACACACACACACACACACACACACACATACAGCCCACTCAACCTGCTCCTTCCAGTTGAACATGACATGGTCCCCCACCATTATACATTATCTTTCATGCTCATCTTATTAGCCTATAATAAGGTATGTGTACATGTGTGCGTGCTTGTGTGTGCTTCTCGTATGCATTTATCTTCCAGCCTGGGGACAGCGACTTACATGCACTTGCCTGAGGAGTAAATTACCATAGCAATACAGCTGTCAATACTGCTGTATCAGTGAAGGGACACAAGTGGCAGGATCAATGAAAACATCTGAATAAGATGCCCTGGATGACAGAAACTTTCCTGCTTTAAAATTCTATTACTGCTCAAGCACTTGACCTCTTACTCCCATATTCTGCTGCCCAAAAGACTTATTAATATACAGGAGGGTACTCAGGTAAACTTTAATGTTCACGGATGATGCTTTAACAATAAATTAAAGTGATTTGAAATCACCAAGCATTCATTCAAACACCCGATAGAACTCAGTGGTGGAATGTATCTAAGTATATTTACACAAATTTGACTTCACTTAGGCAACTTAATTTGATGCTACTGTATACTTCTGTTACTGCTTAATGTGTTTTACGTGCCATGAGCTGATACGATGCGTTTGTTAAGATACCCAACAGTATGCAAGATAGTTCAAATTTGCTCCACCTCAAACAACAGAACGATGCCTCTTACACATTATATCATTATTATAAATAGTAATGGAATAACAGTACATGGGTTATTTTTATGCATTGTGAGTGTTTTTACTTTGAGGACATTTTGCTAACAATACATTCATACTTTACAAAAGAAAGAGACATTTTTGATGCAGGTAGAGTATTTTCTGATTGCAGTAAATTGCTACTTTAAACAATAACTAAAACCAAAAAGTCCAAATCTTAATTTTTTAAACACATCATCAACGAGACAACATGATAATTCTGTCACATTTCAAGTTCCATTGGCTGCTTCCCATAATAAACTTTGTCTGCTGACAAGTTTTCCAATAGTTCAGGTCCATTTCATATAATAATTGTAACATATTGTTAATGTTTACAGATTCCTATACACGATGAAAATGCATTTTTCATGAGGTTATAATGTGTTTGAATGCAGCAATCCAATGACAAAGTAGATTGCAGCCGGCATATCCATCGTAGAGTTGTATGTTTTCTAACATCAGTAAGATGTATTGATTTTTGTACTGCACATACTCAGATTTATGGCTATGCGAAAACAACTAACGGCTTTATGAGTATAACATTTACAGTACGTAGGTGATTGATGCTTAGACTGAGACCAGGGGCTATTTTCCATCACATATAAACTTTGCCTTGACCACACTTGTCTGTCACCAGTTCAGAGAGCACTCGAATGCGGTCGACAGATATATAAATGGTCATAACTGCTTCGTTGGACAGAATGTTGAAAAAGCCTTTAACCCCAGAATGGATGATCCTGGACCTCCCCGGATTTACCCACATTAAAAAGACACTTGAGCATCCTGATATAAATATTGGGTGATTTGTCGGCTTTTTTGTCCGATCGTGACATTTTAAAAATGACATTTTGTAAACTTCAGACAGCGTGAATACAATCAATATGAGATGAGTTAGGCCTGTGTTTCCAAGAGGCTTTTTGTAATTTAAGAGTCTGTGTACAAACATCTGATGATTGAAAAGCAAGTACTCGATTATACTCACACACAGATGATTGGATCTTACTAGCTTGTAAATACACAGCGGCATGGGCCAAATGTTTAACATTTACTGTGTGACCCTCCTCTCTTTCTCTCTCTTTCCCTCTCTCTCTCTCTCTCTCTCTCTCTCGCTCTCTCTCTCTCTGTCTCTCTCTGCATTTAATTTGATCCCATTCTTTGAAATCACAATACACAAATGCATATAACCTCACACCACATTACATCCACAATTCACTAAATGTCCCCTTTTTTTCAGTGGAAACCTTGAAATCCCCTCAGAGCCACTAATGCCTGCAGGTCTCAACACATACACCCTTGTTATGTCTTCTTCCCAGAGCAGGGAGTTATACATTATGGTATCTCCCGAATCTGCAAACCAGCTGCAACTGGAAATGAATTAATAACAAATAAAATGCACCCAGTACATAAAAATGTGTAGATTGCCCTGGGGCACCTAAACAGGAAACAGTGGAACAATTAGACTTCTTGTTTTGTTCTGACCTCTGTTTTGTTTTGTTCCACTTAGCTGCTGAATAGAAGGAGCTGGAGATAGAGACTGTTGTTTTTCTCTGTCTGTAATCACCACGGTTAAGCCTCCCTGGTCATAGCAGGGGTCAAATCTGTGTGAACACCCACTTTTCATCCTACAGTGAAATTAAATACAGTGTTACAGTCAAGCTCTATGAATGCTTTCTCCGCTGACTGCAACCCACACCGAGGGCTGCGGTTAGCCACCCGGGCCTATACGGTGTACGCATGTGATAACAGGCAGCGATATGGCGTCCTAATTACTGGCCTGAGTGCTATTGGAGGGAGTTTTCAGCAGGTTTCTTCTTCACTTTCGCTCCATTTGATGCCTTTGAAGTTGGTCTTTTATCTGCCGTTGCTCCTGATGGCTGTTGTCTTTGGTGCGGTGCTGTGTGCGCCCCGCTCTTTGAGCACTCCTAACATGTAACAAAGGCAACCCCTCAGAGAGAGAAGAAGAGAAAGGGAGCTTTCTCACATATACTTTCTCTCATACACATACACAAGTGTGGATACGAACAGTGTATGCAATCACATTTAGCCACAGCCATTCAAATGCAGAAAAAGGGCCTCGGCTGTCAGTAAAAACTGCTCTGTGTGATTGTTTAACGTGCCCTAATTTGATAAAGGGCCAACTGCGGGAAATGAGAGAGTGTATTTGTCTCCGGGGTTGTAGTGGGGTAAATATAGCAACAAGACAGCACCAGTTGATATGAAGGATTCCATGGTGTGGAGTGCTGTTGTGACTCACCGGGCTATGATGGTGTGTGTGTGTGTGTGTGTGTGTGTGTGTGTGTGTGTGTGTGTGTGTGTGTGTGCGTGTGTGTGTGTGTGTGTGTGTGTGTGTGTGTGTGTGTTTCAGCATTTGGATTTATACATGTCCAGTGTTGTTTTCATTCATTTGATAAACTTGAATAGACTTGGCTCACACTCGACTCCTCCAACATGGTGTACAATAATCCATTACAACAGAGAGAGTTTGTTTGAGTTGAGGAAGGAGGGAGAGACCAGAGGAAAGCACTGAGCAGGCGAGAGGGAAAGACAGTGAGAAGAAGCCAGAGAGAGAGCCTGCATGGTCGGCTCCCGGCTGGCTGCGTGGGGGTGTGTGTCTTAAGAGTGTGTTGAGAGGAGAGTGAGAGCGCTAGTCGTCTCCATGTCTAATCAGGAGAACACTTGTGTGTCCCCGTCTTGTTGTCTCCTGGGCCCCTCAGGCTGGAGGCCCGCCGCTCCACCACTACACCTCAGGACATGCTGATAGCTGCCGGTCCGAGCCGCAAAGGGCAGGATTCAAGACTTTAGATTTGAATCACAGAGAAGTGTATCAGGAGGAAAATGAAAAAAAGGGCTGTTGTGTAAACTGCAAAACTTGAGACAGTAAATGAACAAACTCAGTTTGTGGTGAGTCCTTCAGGTGACACTAAGTATTATGAGGAATTTTTATTATGCTTCATAAAATCACTGTTGTTTTTGTTATTTCACCATGCAGGAATGTCCTTGTGGTGTACTCAATAATGAATACTGACGCTTGTAGTTTATGGCATTTCAGTCAATCTCACACTTCTATAATGATAGTGTGTGAGATTAAAAAAAAAATTCCTCAATAAAATCACCGTTTTTTTTTTTTTAATTCCAGAGGAGGATTTGTCATGTTTTGAAACAAAATGAGATGCCTGAGACCCAACTGTTCCCTACTGAATAATGTCAGAACAATGTAATTAATGTGACATAACCACTTTGAGGAATTTGACCTTATTGTCCAGTCTAAGTAAAAACACACAGCCAGCCGCTCGCACACCACTTCAGTCACAGAACAGGCGCGCTCCCGACCCCGGTGTTTCTGTTCCTTCGTCGGGGAGCAGTGCACGCTCCCGGCTCAGCAGTTTCCCAGTTCCGTCTCCTCCATTACTGGCGAGGCTCTGAATCAATAATTCAATAGTTTTGGCGTCTGAATCTTGCCCCAAACGGCGAGATACACAAACACTCCAGACTCTAGTGCAGACTCTGTGAGATCAGTATTAATTAATAGCTAAAGACATTGTGTTTTGTGTGGAAATATCGGAAGGGGGTAACGCGATCCGGATTCCTATAATTATAGGATCCCGTGTCAGGTGTTTATTAAATGTTCAATAAGAGGCGGTTAAGATGTCAGGAAATGAATCAGGCAAATTTGTAAGTCAAGTGAGGCAGGCGTTAGTAAATGATTTTCACGAAGGCCTTGCCTTTGTTTGACTTTGTGAGCTGCTTGTATATTTTTATGCATAATGCCAAACTTTAGGTCATGACACATAAACCGGCAACATGTTAATTCCGCAGGAGGCAGATTCAAGACTCATCTCAGGGATTCACAACTGGATTTACATCGAGATTGAGTACTCTTTATTATGGGATGAAAGAATAATAAAGTTATATATATATATATATATATATATATATATATATATATATATATATATATATATATATATATATATATATATATATATATATATATATATATATATATATATATGTGGGTGTGGGTGTGTGTGTGTGTGTGTGTGTATAAAATTGACATTTTAATGGATCTTTGTTTCGTATAATTAATAGTCTGTTGTGGCTAGTTTATCTAGGCTAATTACTGCAAGAATAGAATAAAATTGTATTAAAATATGCAATGTACATTTTAAGGGCTGCAAAACTTTATCTTTGAGCCATTAAACGCCCCCTCTCTTTTCATCCTTTATCTGCCAGTTTTTCTAGCTTGTACTGGAAATTGCCAGTCCTCCTCTCCAAACGCTCCATAACCAAAATATGAATAATGCATCGGTTTGGCATGGGAGCAGCAACAGACAGCCATGTCCTGACTAAACGGGCCTGTCACAACTGTGACGTTATCAAAAGACCTATAGCTACAGGCATGAATTATTAAAAATATATTGCCTTCAAAGGTTTAACGGAAGCAATAATAATAACAATACTAATAATTTGGCCAAAGACCAATTACGAATGTAAAAATAATGTCAACTCATTAAAGAAACTTTAGTTAATTTATTATAGGAACGAAAAACATTTTTGTTTCGGTGGATTCACGTTTCACATGTGATGGAAAAAGTAAAACAATTTCATGAGTATTCTCTTCTTTTTTTTAAGAAACCCGTGCCTCAGGTATAAGTTCACTTTCACTGTTATAAAAACATCAAAATTACATACAGAAAGCACATGATTTTTTAATACACGGAAATAAAGTAAAATACAAAATGAACAAATTCCTCACAAGGCATAACGCCACTAAATAATAAAAATAATGCATGTTTCTTGTGTATAAACATATTTTACACGTGCCCGTACCTGTTCGCATACAGTTCTCGTGTTACTGTCGTTTATTCCCGTGTTCACTCTGTTAAAGATGACATATTTACCAAGTGGACAGTATAGATCGGGTTATCCTGACCAAAAAGTTCAGCATATGACACATATATTATAATCTCACATTTCTGGCGCGTCGCCTATAATTTCACCTTTACCAGAGGAGGTCCAACCAAGGTCAAATACAGGCCAAACATTCAAGTGAGAGTTGCCCTTCCTCCGGGAGGAGGGAGGGGAGGGGAGGGGGGGGCGGGGTCGGGGGGGGGGATGAAGGGAGAAAGAAAAAAAAAGGGTGGAGAGATGGCTCACATCATCCGTGAAGGCGAACTCATGCAAACACTGCTTGGGCATTTTTGAATTTCGAACAAGCAACAGGAGAAGGGGAAACACTTCGAATATTGTCTCTTTTTTTCTTCTGTTTCGTCAAAGAATTCCCGCTCTGTCCTTGTACAGAGAAAGTGTTTCATAACGAGGCCAGCCTCTATATAGGTTCAAAATGAAACGATAACAATATGATATTAAATCAGAACAAATGCAGAATGGTTCGCCTTGTTTGACAAAGTATCGACCGTCCCAGCTGCATCGTCCTCCTCCTCGGGGTGTCCCGCCCTCCTCGGCCACGTGGCTGCAGAGCAGGACCCTGCGTAGCCTCGCCATCCGTCCCACTTTATTGGGCGTCCAAAAATCACATCTGTGTAGGCTATCACGTCACAGTCTCTCTTTTTTCTTCATTGTCTTTTCTTTGTCTCATAAATAACCTATATAATTATTTTTGTTTGAATAGTTATACTCGTCGTCCTTCATTTATAAAAGAAAACATAAATATCGTCCTTGGATAATTTCTTCTCACTTTGTTCTTTCTCCTCACTTTGAAAGTGTTCAAGTTCAGCGTGTCTCAGTCGCGCGGACGTGGCGGCTAGCGCGTGGGCGCCTCGTGTCCCCCAGTCCACCTGGCGTCACAGTCCCAGCGCGGCCGTGTGCTTTTTGGCCTTCAGTCTCAGGTCGGCGATGCTGGAGTTCTTGCTGGTGTTCTTGGCGGCGGCGGCGGCGGCCACGACGGAGGCGGCGGAGGCGGACTCGGCCGCGAGCGTCGCCAGGGGCAGTCCGAACGGCGGCGCGGGGAACATCATGTAGGGTGCGTGCGCAGCCAGGTGGGAGTGCAGGTGGTGCTGCGCGTGGGCCACGGCGCTGTCCAGCTGCAGTTGCGCCTGCACCTGAAAGGAGAAGGGCGGCACGTTGCAATGACTATCCTATAGGGACGGGACGCACGGGTGTGGAGGGGTGGGGAGGGGGTGGGGGGAGAGAAGGGGGGAGAACATGCGTTAACTTTGCATTGCTTTGTCGGAAAGGGTCATTTCACGATATGTCACGGTTGTACAAGTGGTTTAACTATAGCTGCACACTCTGAGGAGGCACACCAATGTGTGCCAGCATTCAGCTGGACTTTCGGGTTCAATCCCAGCGCTTTTCTTCTGACGTGTCATTGAGCAATATCCCTGGATGGCATACAGTCATATGGATATTATTGACTGCTGCGGCTCTTGTGAATCAAAGGTCAAATGTGAGTTTTCATTTGGACATCAATAGCATGAAATCCAATCTCAAGTCATTACCTTTGGGAATCTTGGGCTTTTGCGACAGGATACTAAACCCATAAAAAAACAGCGGTGCTCAAAGTGAGGACTGGACTTCACTAAAATGCAGTGCAGTATAAATTGTGCTCATATTTTTTTCTATTCTGAGACTCACCACAACCAGATGGACAGTTATCACAAAGAAACCAATCAAGTTTGGACATTAGGCCATATACTTTAGTGTGAGATATAGGAAAACATTGAGAAAGTCCTAGCTTCTGAAGTACTAATATGTTTGCCTGCTGCAGTGAAGCAGGCCTATAAATGAGCCATAAAACAATAGAGGGGATTTTCCCATTAGGTTGTACAGGCAGCACTGTGTTGGCTCAGTGCTTTTGCCGGTGTGGTAATAAGAGTTTAGTTACCCCCTACATTGGTACTGGAGTCTCTGCATAGCACTTGGGCAGAACCTGTGCCAAGACAGCAGTCCGGGGATTGGTCTGATTTTAAAACTAGACGCTTCAAAGTAACTTGCCTGTTGGAATGGCATCCGTAAAGCCCCCACGTTGACATATGGCGCAACACGACAAGCTTCAAACTGATTCGCTGCTCCAATCAGGACTCCTGCAAAAGCACAGATGATGAGGATGATAATAAAAAAAAACACACACACAAAGAAGTAAACTGTACTGAGTAACGAGCAGTGAGCTGATTGTCGGGTAAAACTTTAATAACGTCCAGGATCAACATGCAGGCACGAAAGGAATTACAGTGCTTTTGATGGCTTGATAAACTGGAAATGAAACCACGTCCCAAATAGTAACAGTGCGTAAAGATTAAAGATGCTGCACGCATTTGAGCGTGCTGTTGCCTTGTAATAGAATAGACCTAGAATATAATATAATAGAACTATAGTGTTTGTGTTATGTGGGAGCATGCAGGATAAAAGCTTACCTTTATGTAACTGGTTCTCCTGTTTTCTGCATTTGGCTCTTCTATTCTGGAACCAAACCTGCAGGGACAGAAATTAATTAGAGAGCTGCTGATTGGCAGCTGCTTGTGAGGCCATGTGTAATTCCTCTCAAAGTAACAACAACCGCAGAAAAACAATATCCCCACGGAGCACTAAAATATTAATGGCACTGCTTAACCCCAGATTTGAATTATTACATTTAGTCTATAACAAGGGAGAATAGGGGGTTGGGCAGAGAGGGAGCGCAAGAGAGGAGCGAAAAAATAGAAAGTAGTAAATCTACGAAAAGAGGGACATTAAAACCTTATTGGGAGAATAGAAACACGCTTGTTGGAAATGTGCAGGACCATTTGACTATAATAAATAACCTTGTCAGCGTTGGTTTCATCTTTCTATGGATTAGTGTCCCCGAAGAGTTGAATGGACTCTCGGATATCGAATAGCAGCAATGCTATTACGGTTTTGGACATCAGAGCAAGGCGATCTGAGAGCATCTCCCTCTTTCTCTTTATATCTCCCTCTCATTAAATGACCGCTGAAATTAATTACCCTTATCTGCAGAAAATCCATGTCAGTGAAACGCTTAAATGCCTCACAATTTTGTCTAATCACTGCCATAACACACACACACACACACACACACACACACACACACACACACACACACACACACACACACACACACACACACACACACACAAAACACTTCAAAGACTGCTCACTTTTCTTTTTCCTTCTGTTGAAATCGACAAGCGTCAATTTCAGAGAACCGCCTTGGAACACAGATTAAACGATTTATTTCTATGATAATCTGCTTTGAATCTCCCAGACAAAGCTCCGGCTAAATTAGCCCACAATACAACATGTCAATCTGCAATCTCCCTTACATTAGGTCCATATAAGCATGATTGAAATATCATATTGATTCGGCTGTCAACCTGCTTCATTTATTGACCACGTGTATGTCAATCGGAAGTCCTTTTGTGCTCGCTGCAGCTATAATTTATCGCGATGATAAAAGCAAATGCTCTGCCGTTATCGATTGAGGCAGATATGTTTTGAAAAAATAAATGTTTAGCCTGTGAAAGCAACTGGTAAAACGATATAATACTCCCACGGAGAGAAAGAGGGGGAGCGCTCATGCTCTTGATTTGGGTAGAAAATAATACATAATTTATGCAAATCCCCGAGCTGTGCTCCTTGTTGGGGATACAATACGCCTTATTGGTGAGATTCCAGTTCAGGCCGGGAGAGCCCTGCGAAAAGCTGGCTTTAACTTTTTTTCTGAGGGGTGGGGGGGGGGGGTGAAGGGTGAGTTTTGGATGGGGTTCTTTTTGGGGGGGGGGCTGGTTTTATGATTTATGTTTTTCTCTTAGACCGCCATATTCAATGTAGAGACACATGCTCAGTCCTCCCCTGAGCCGGAGCTGCGGGATAAAAGAGTCTGCAGCAAGATATTATGGAGTTCTGATGAATCAGATGAGAGCAGTTGTCTATATGTTCATTGTCCCCCTGCTCCCGTTACGCAGGGCATGCCCCCCCCCCCCCCTTACTAGGTTTCTGCGCAGATGGTCTGTCCCCATGAAAAACGACAGCATCTTTGGCAAACGGGGCCTTGGTAACATACACCCAGAAAACGGACGGCAAATATTTGTAGGCGTATTTGTTTCGGTGGATTAGGACATACAGATTAAAACGACTCTCGTGATCCAAACAAAGGCATGTTTGGGATAAATAACACAAATTAAATCATCAAAACAAGCTGAGGGACAAGTAATCTGATCCGAAAAGTATGACAAAATAACATTTTGATGGTGAACTCTAAATCTTTTTCAATTAATTAAAACCTAACAGCCATTGGGGGGGTTCCTCTGGTATGTTTTGTTGAATCCAGGCCTCTCTAAGTGTATGTATGTGCACGTTTAGGCTCCCTTCTACATTTAAACCTCCACAAAGCTAAATATGTGCGTTATATCCAGTTTATTATAACACAAATCAGTGAATATATTATTAAAATCCTTCCTGAAAAAAGACTGAACATGGGAAACACATGATTGCATTTGTAATTATTGTATTATTATTATTATTATTATTATTATTATTATTATTATTAGTCTGTGTGAGTCCTTCTATTATTTTTAGACCATACACGCACACACTCACAGTGATATCATTATTATTTTTTTCTCCTTCTTTCATAATTTACTAAACTGTAATGGCCTTGAAATAGTGTCCAACCATACCACATTGATGCTGCCTTCATATTAATTAAACACCTGAGAGTCCTTCCATCGGTCTCGCGCTCTTCCTACCTGCACTCGGGCCTCCGACAGTCCCAGTCTCTGGCTCAGCTCCTCCCGCATGAAGGCGTCCGGGTAGTGGGTCTCGTCGAAGAGCCGCTCCAGCTCGTTAAGCTGCTCTAACGTGAAGTTAGTCCGACTTCTCCTCTGTTTGATTTTAGTCTGCGCCTCGTCCTCTAAAGGCTTCGAGTCCTCTTTCCTCTCCTTCACGTCCGTGTGGCCTGTTTAGTTGTTTAGAGAGAGAGAGAGGGAGAGAGAGAGAGAGAGAGAGAGAGAGAGAGAGAGAGAGAGAGAGAGAGAGAGAGAGAGAGAGAGAGAGAGAGAGAGAGAGTGAGAGATCATGAGGCTGAACTGTGACCTCCAATCTGGGGTCATCGTTGGCCTTCATCGCCACATATTTATGAATTATTTTTTAATTTATCTTTACTCTGGAAACACGAGAGGAAAGCCAAATAGACAAATAAAATGAGCCAAAAATTAGCCAAATTAACGGTTGTGCAACTCTACAAGAGATTAAAGGCATAGCTGAAATAACGTGCACTACATACATGATTATCTTTACCAATTGAAATAAAAGCTCGATGATAAGGAAGAAAGAAAGACATGCCCTCCCAGCCCTCAAATATCACAGAGCTATCAGACCTCGGATGTTTTGTAGAGCTACATAAAGCTCTTTAATTATTAACTGCTTATAAATATGCAACGCTGTGCCCACTGTTGGATGTCTGATACATGCTTGTCGCAGTTCCGCTTTTAACCACGCTGCCCATGACGAACAGATGTCTTTTTTTTTTTTTTTTTTTTACAAGCCACCCAACTCTAAGATATCTTGTCCTGTGTGTTGTCATATTTTGTCCGGGTTTCATAAAACACATTAGCAGATGCTTCAGTTTCAATTTCAATTTAAAATGTAAACATATACATTATTTAAAAAACAGTTGGCACTGGTGGGTACGGAAGCATTAAATACAATAGCAATATTTTGTAATTAATTCCATCTTTACCGTTTAAATTATGATTTTATGCTGCGTGTCATCGTCGCATTTTTATGGCTGTTTATTCGTTCTGTAATTAGAGGAGTGAAGGGGGGGGGGGGGGGGGGGCACTGCATTATTGAGGACAACCACCATATCTATTTGATATTTATTTTATTTTTTTAAATATGAAATCATCAGGTTTTTATTAAAGCCAGTTGACCTGCTTTCATATCTGAAATAGACATCTATGTGCACTGAGTGACTCCAGAAATGACAGGACTTGATTGCCACTTTTCATGTGCAGTGATGTCTTTATGTCAGGTCTTTGATGAGCCTTCTTTTAGTTGAAACGTTAATATAAATCATATATTAGTCTCTTTGATGTAACTGGCAATCAATGCAATGGATTATTATAACGTACATTAGTGAAAGGCTTCAAATCAATTAAAGTATAGCGAGTTTTTTTTTTACTTAAGGCAAATCAAGGACCATAATGCCCTCATGATACTTTCAGAAAAGTGTGATATAAAAACAAAATGCATTAAAATGGATTTAAGCCCTTTTATATCATAATATATTGGTTATTATTTGCCACACGAAGGCCTTGTTGTTTATAGTTCTGGGGTAAACCTTCGAATAAATAAAAACTTTTTGAAACTGCACCACAACAAGACAATAATAAGCTGCGGTCATCTGATAAAGATAGGAGTTGTTATAAGCAATACAGGTTATAAGGTCTTTAAGGAGGGTGGTTTCGACGGTGAATATGGCAAAACAATAACGAAACATGAAGATACTTTCCGAAAGCACCGGTGCACAAGATCTCGATCATCCTCCAACTTACATCGCCTATTGGGATCAAATCTGCGGTAGCTTGGCTTGGATTATAAACTAAAACGAAGATGTTTTAACCGCATTTCGCAAGTAAAAAGACGTGGTTATCACCATGTATTTGTACGATTTGCCAAATGCTGGTCCAGTCCTCTCTCCCTGTCGGTAACGAAAGCAGCATACACACAGCAGCGCACAACATTGCGGTCCTACCGTCTATGAGTTTGGGGCTCCCGGCATCCCTGATTCTCTCCGGGCCGAGCATGTCAGTTTCCCTGCCCGGCGAGAGCGCACCGTTCCGGGGGACGGCTGCAGCCTCTTCCGGCTCCCGGGCTCCGCGGTTAAAGACTCCCTGCTTCCCGCTCGCGTCGACCCGGTCTCCAACACCTCCCTGTAGGTTATCACTTCCTTCTTCTCCTTCACTTTCTGATCGAAAGACTTAGACACGAAAAGCGGTGAGCTCTTCATCACTACCTTCTCTCCTCTTAAAAAAAAAAAAATCACCACACACACTCACTCACTCACTCTCTCACTCACACTCGCTCTCCCTCTCTCTCTCTCTTTGCTCCACGACAGCTTAAGACATCAATAGTGTGGCTCGTTTTAAAGTCGGACCCCTTGAAAACGATAGCCCGCGAAAGGATGCTGCCAAACTCTGAAAGAAAATGTAAAAAATATAAAGAATAT
The DNA here is from genome assembly GCF_023055335.1 of Clinocottus analis. Classification (NCBI taxonomy): domain Eukaryota; kingdom Metazoa; phylum Chordata; class Actinopteri; order Perciformes; family Cottidae; genus Clinocottus; species Clinocottus analis. Next base: position 11,800,503 of record NW_027175931.1, on the reverse strand, counting down.
ATCTTCTCAGCCAATTCCTCCCTCCTTTGGTAGCGGAGTTGGGAACCTGCTGGTGATCCTCTATTGAAGTCACAGTATTTATACTTTGCGGCGCCTTGCCCCCTTGATCCGTGCAAATTACCTCCCCTCAGGATGCCGGGATGAGCCCCCCTTCCCCTTCACTGATATGGGAGAGAGAGGAGTTTAAAAAAACACATTAGCAGCACCGTTACTATTGGCCATTAATCCGAGATTGACAAGAAGGACTAATTAATTTAATTAAGCGCTCATTCGCTGCTATTGTCCTGAGTTAGTTTTTAAACACCCGTGAGATGGTCATGGATCTCTCCTCTCTCTCTCTCTCTCTCTCTCCTCTCTCTCTCTCTCTCTCTCTCTCTCTCTCTCTCTCTCTCTCTCTCTCTCTCTCTCTCTCTCTCTCTCTCTCTCTGCAGGGGTGTGGCTTAGAAATCTGAAATGACAAGAGAGAGGGAAGCACATGGGTGAGGAGTCCTTCCTCAGTATATCTCTGTGATCTGGGGGGGAAATAAGTCACAACGATGACACGGAGAGGAAAGGAGTAAACAAAAAAGAAAGAAAAAAGTGGACCAGCTGGGATGCCAAGAGGAGCAGCAACGACTTAATACATGGAGCTTTTAAAGGAACCTTAAGTGATCATATGACTAAAAAAAAACCCGTCGTATACAGTTGGCTTCAGGCCTGATGGGTTTTGATGTGTTTATATGTCCTTTTCATTTGAAAAAAAAATCGCTGCAAAAATGAATTAATATAGAGATAAAGTTTAAAATAATGGGGAAAAATGTGTTGATATATTATAAATTAAGTGTAGTAGTTTGAAGACTAATTTGATATTCTAACAATAATGATAAACGACATTATAACCATAAACACATTATTATTATTATTATTATTATTATTATTATTATTATTATTATTATTATTATTATTATTATTATTATTATTATTATTATATACATACTGCCGAGCATGTGCAATAACATTACTAAGGTTATTATGATTATGAGTATTAATCATAATCATAATAATATTAACCTGAATAATGTTACTGCACATGCTCGACAGTATATTATAAGTCTGCCATGAAAGTTTGGGACCCTATGAGACAAATAATTTAATGTTTCACACTATTTGCAGCGTTGCTTTGTGTTTAATCAGCAATTATGTATTTTAAATTGTCGTCATTAGTGAGACTATATCGCTTAATATTCATTCTCAGTGGACTTTTTAACCCATTAGGATGTTTAATAGCAGCTAAACGTTTAATTATAGTGCCTCTCGCGATACGTTGCCACTGGGCTTACTAATTAACGTTTTCAACTCGCCTTTTTCCGCTGAAATGATTGTCTATATTTGCAAAAATAAATAAACAATGGTTGACTTGCGGTGAAAGTAACGCCGCGGAGAGAGCAATTAAGTCAGAAGAGGAGAAAACATAGATGCAGACAAAATACAGCGGGATCGTGTAAGCGTCGGGGGGAATTTGTTGCATACACGTGTTTATTGATGATCTATATACAGTTCCATTTCTACACTAAAGCGCCAACAATTTCCCTAATTAAATATTAACGATGTTTCAGCTCAAACCTCAGGCATTAATTACTATTATTCCTGCTGCATATAAAAGCAGGGTGGTTTCCTAATCGCCCTGATAAGCAGCAACTTGTATATTTGCAGTGGAAACCCTATTAACTTGTTTCTTCCATATGAATATTATTGATTCATTCCCTCATTCATGCTGCCAGTAAAACAGTAGTCGTTTCACCTTCAGTCCCGATATGTATTTCTTTTTATTATTTGAGTTTAATTAAGTAATTCATTGTTATACTGTGCTGTGAATTGACTGGATGCTCACTCTGTCCTTCCAGCTCTGTGTGGATGAATTGCAGTAAAACCTTATTATTCTGAGAGGATGACCTCATGCAAATGTTCATTAACAGACCTTTTGCTTGTGTTGTAATTTATGGTGGGCGTGTCGAATCAAAAATTAATATAAGTAACCCAAACTGTTGATATACACAAACACACACACTATAGTTATTTTCATTTGGGCTATTTTCAATTGACTCAAACAAAAAAATGGCAGACACAATTTAACGAATACATCCAGAAGAGCTGCAACAATTAACCTCATCTGAATTGTGCCATGCAGTGTCAAAAGTGGCCTTGCTGGAATAAGCCAATATCCCAAAATGTTCAAATAGCCTACATCAGTCATGCAATAATGGAAATACAGTCTACTTTTTGCCTCACTAAATCAGCAGGCACCCTTAACATCTCGCCAAAAATATATATGTTAATGGACTTATATTAATATTAATCTTAAGTGCATTGGGGTATAGGCTACTTATCTTATCTTATAAAGCTGATTTGAGGCTGAAATTAAAATTTTGAGAAAATAAACCAGCACGTAATTCAAACCCACGAAGATCTCAGATGACAGCGGAGCCGACTCGCGATCTGTTGCTCTGGGCTTGATTAATTTTTCTGCACTCGATCGATGTTTTCCGGCTCGGCGAGTCGGGGCTCCTGAGCGGTGCATGGCAGAGTTGTGGAGCTGCACAACGATTCAAAAGGTGAGGAGCGGGATTTTCATTTCAAGGCAACTTGTTGTTTGCGTCGCTCCGTTGTTGCCCTTCACGTGACATTAACTGAATGCAGTGCATCGCTCCTGTGACGCGGCCTGGGGGGTTCAGTCACAACAAGAGCTAGCATACAGCCAGACGTTAGAGGAGGTAGCACAGCTAGCCTTCTAGTTAGCCTCCATAGAAAACTGACATTTAAATCTACCTTTTATCATATTTGCGGTTGTGAACGGTGCTGTTAGAGCTGTAACGGTGACCTATGTTACATAACTGTTACCTTCCTCTGTAGCTGATGAGCTCAGCTAACGTTACATGTTGTAACAGTTAGCTACACATCCACATCTATTAAGTTAGTATACCCATGGTTAAAGAAGCTACGCTAATACAACATTTGGTTCACAAGATGTGAAGAAAAAATATCGTACTGGCATTGTTGAATGTTAGTGTGCCCACATCAATTCTGTGGGTTTAGTCTTGAATCAAATTGTTGCTGAAAGATGTCAGAGAGCTCACCAGTAAGTAACACTACTTTGTGTGTACTGTACGTGTACTCTCTCTTTCTCTCTCTCTCTGTGTGTGTGTGTGTGTGTGTGTGTGTGTGTGTGTGTCTCTCTCTCTCTCTCTCTCTCTCTCTCTCTCTCTCTCTCTCTCTCTGTCTCTCTCTCTCTGTCTCTCTCTCTCTCTCTCTCTCTCTCTCTCTCTCTCTCTCTCTCTCTCTCTCTCTCTGTGTCTCGCCAGCTGAAAGTCAGCCAGCATGGGTCGCCGTTCATCTGATAGTGAGGATGACAGTCGGAGCAGGAGGAAAAAGAAGCAGCGTCGCCGGTCATCCTCCTCTTCCTCTTCTTCGTCTTCATCCTCCAACAGCAAGGTGGCCAGCAGCCGGAGTCGAAGGCCTGGTCGCCGGAGCCGTTCTTGCTCCAGAGATAAGGACAAAGACAGGAGGTGAGAGTGCATAACAAGGGGACAAGGACTGGCAGGTGACTGCCTGCTGAAGGGTCCTTGTACAAGACGGATCGTTATCTTCAGGGCTGCTTTGGTGGTGATCCCAGCAGCCAACCCCCTGACTTGGATGTTCCTGTGTGTTTGCACATGCTAAATGTATGAACCCTGTGTAAAGACTAACCTTCATTCTTTGTAGCCACAGTCCGTACAAGTGGTGAAACTTGAGCAGTTGTATTTCTATTAAAGCAAAAAAACTCAGTTCTAGTTGAGTTCTTAGCATTTTATCAATTTCAAAGCGCATTATCAGTCTAGATCACGTATTTAACTAATGGTCCAGTTTGAGGAAATGTCCTCATGCAAAGGTCCGGTACATTACAAAAATGTCCAACTTGCACTATGATTTAGTTCCATGTGTATTATAATAGCCAGCAGTTTTTTCAACATCTGTGTGAAGTCAAGAACTGACTGTCAAATCAAATAAAGAAAAAAAGGACATTACTGAAAGCTTTTGAAAAAAAATCTTAAAATAAAGTACTCATTTTACAAAAATAAATAAATAGTCTTTGCCCTGTAGCTTTAAATACAGTTAATGCAGGTGTCTATTGATATCAACTAAAAAAGCCACAACATTATATTATTCTCTTATAAAATGTGTGTCAGGGACTGTATCTGTTATTAAACCACTTGTTTCAGCTCTATAGTCTCTGTTGACATTGCTGTTGGACAGTGAATGAATGTGTCATATCGGCTCTTAGATTATTGTGTTGTGCTTTGACTACAGCAAAGTTTCACATTCAGCTTTTAATAATCGTCTGAACACATGAGACCTACAAGTTTTGAACTGCCTTAAAGAAAAATAATTGAACATAGAAGACTCTGGTTAAAGACTCTTGTCTCGCTGTCCACCTTCCTCTTTTAGAGAACGCCATGTGAAGTAACTTCTCTCACTCGCAGACTTTACAGACTGTTCCGCCTCTCGTCAGTGATGGACCCCTGTACTCTTTATAAAAAATGCCAGATAAGAACTTTGCTAAGACGACCAAGATATAAAAGTAACAATCAAATATTGAGCCTAGACTGGGGATAGATGTCTGTTTTTAAATGGCTAATTTTGTGTCCAGTCTCAAATATAAACAATCTGAGTTTCTACTCATGTTTCCAAAATGGCACGCTTTGTTATCAAGCAGACTCTGAGGAAGGAAGAGGGAGGTCCAGGAGTAATCAGACATCTTTACAAGTGGCTAGTGGCTAGTGGCTGGACCTGGCTGCCTCATCCATCCATCCACAGCTGCCACTGGCTGTGTGGCTGCTCAGACAAGGCCAGTTGATGGTAATTATTTATGAGGCTTGGTCAAGGTCCATTACTGCTGATTGGAAGTCATTGCCTGTCTGTATGAGATGGGGCTGGAATGGCAAACCCTGGGACCACAGTTCCTCATCTATTAGCCATACATTTTGATCAATTAACCAAGACAGTGTGTGTGTGCTTACAATAAAACCAGTTCCTCAAATAGGCTTGTATGAAAGACAGCACACATTCAATGACATTTTTAACCTGCATACATACAGTGTAGAGAGACCTAACATGTGGTCAAACCGCAGAGGGCTTATGCTCCAGGTTGGTGACATCATGACCACATAATTAATATGTGCGCATGAAGAAAGTAAGTGTGTCCATGGGTTCGTGTGTGAGATATAAAGCATGATCAAGACAAAGCAAAAAAAAAAGTGTGTTTAAGTGAGCAAGAGACATTAAATTCAACGATACGAGGTAGGTCCTGTCTTCACGTGAAAGGATTCTGTGTCAACCAGCGCTTCCTACTCCCATTGTTTGAGCCATTATGTTTTTATTACGTTACATTTGCACGGGCTTCTGAGAATATATGTGAGCTCACGCCGCCTTCCAAAAACCCTCAGCTCACTACTGTGTGTTTCTTCTGTGTAGTGTGTGAAGCGGTTGTACGCGGGCTGTGGAAGTTATTTCATAAGGCCCTGCTCATGGGATCCAGCCTTTGGAATACTAATGGATCTTTCCTGTGCTGCTCTAAGTGGTACAACTCTGGTTTGATAGTTCAGCTTCTCTGTTATTTGAATTGCTTTGCTTTTACCTCTCTTCTCCTCTATCTTACAGAGCTCCCATTGCACAGTCTATGTGTTTTTTGTGTGTGCTGAAAGATTTGGGTATATTTGGCTTTGGTGAAATAAAAGAGATTTTAAATAATTAATATTACTCAAACTGTTTGCACAAAGAAGAGGGGGGTTTCTACATTTACATTCACCCCCATAAATGCCTCCTGCTACATGATATCAATAGGCAAGCGGTGTGAGTGGTGTTTGGAAAATAGACGCTACACAAACTGCTGTAGCCACATTAAAGAGCAAGAGAGCACCAAAGGGCCCCTGTGGAGGAACTGCAGGGCAGCCTGCATGACTCTGCTGCTCTCGGCTGTAACCGAGCGTGTTCACTAATGCAAAGTAGCCGCCAGACTCAGCGCTGCTCGTAGCAGGTGAGGTTGTCTGGGACACTAGGACATATTTGCTCTTGAAATGAACAGCAAAACAAATTATGAATACAACATTCACGTATTTAGGAGAGGGAATAATTTCAGACGATGGTGAAGGAAGACAGACAATACAAAAGGTTTTTGCCTTTGCTGGGTGGAGCCTAAGGGGGAAGTGAGGAGGCAGCTGATACTAGAAGTGTTTGATTTTGGTTCTGTAGGTTTGTTTAGTCCACCTGTGGAAAACTACAAGATAAAGCTCGTAAGATTGCTCATAACAAATGTATGTTCTCAGCAAATTTTGGGAAGCAGATCTTTTTCATGAACCACACTGAACATTCAAGACAAATTCAAACAAATCACTATCTGGTTTGCTAAAATCCTAATGATTAATAGTCCACAAGCTTGCTCTCTGATTTATGATTTGTTTAAAGGGTCCTGCCAATAATAGAATTGAATGTGTATGTTTTTGCTCGGTGTGCTCCAGGAGACGGAGACGTTCCAGCAGCAGTTCGTCCCACAGTTCGTCCCGCAAGAGGAGGAGTCGCAGCACAGAGAGAGACAAGGGAAGGAGCCACCGCTCACACAGGTCACGCAGCCGAGACAAGAGGTAACATCATCAACACACACACACACACACACACACACACACACACACACACACACACACACACACACACACACACACACACAGCGAAAGAAAATACAAAAAAGACACATCTATATTATTTCAACGACTAAAACTAAACAAAATACAACATACAAATATGCTTAAATACAATATGTTTAATCTTCACTGAAGCAAAGTATATGTTACTTGGATAGAAAGAGCGATGAGCATTATTTATGACAGAAAAAATGAATAGAAAATAACAAAATAAAATGGTCTTGAAGCACTTTAGGTGGTTGGTTTCCAAATCAGTATATGAAATGCCTTTGCAGATGTTTCCTATTAAAAAAAAAAAAGAGAAGAAAAGGATTTTTGCAAGTTTACTTCTTCCTATTTGTATCTCATGTCATCAGATAGATCCACATGGAAACTTGCGCCTTAGGTCTGAAAGAGTGTGTTGCGTGTGCATTGTACTCGTGTCTCAGCTTGTCCTGACTGTCTGTCTACTTTGAGTAATAATGAAACACTCATGGAAACAGCAGGTCAAATTGCAACACCAGTTCAATCCTTCGCAAATCTCTTCTGGCAGCAGCTCTTTTCACTCATGAATGCAATTAAAACACCATTACCCATATATACCCTGTTAAATTCTGATTATTGTTGGTGTATTTTTTACCAAGTGACTAACTTATTCATGCGAGGCTAATGTGTACACACCTGCACCACACTTCTTGCGCACACACACAGTCATAGTGAGTGGTGTATCCCTTTCAGAAACATAAAGGCAACGTCTCTGTGTGTGGCGCTCCATGTCATTAGCATAGCTAATCTGGTGCTAATGAACCAGTAAACTGTGCTGTTTTTAAATCCTACACACACACACACACACACACAGACATACACGCATAAAAACATGCACAGACGCACAATTGAAGAAAGGTTGTCATAATATATGCGCGAGCAAGGCCCTTTGTTTACTTGTGTATGGCTGTCGGGGAGAGCAGAGATCATTTTAATCACAAAGGAAAAAAGAGTTGTAATATCTTCATTACAGCGGTGTCAGGATAAATGGATGATCCAACAGAGCTGTTTTGACATAAGAGTGGTTGATGGTGCCATAAAAACAGACAACACATGCACTCTCCAACCTAATGGTCACAGAACATTTTGTGGCATCACAACAAGCAGCACATTTACGTGTTGCACCGTGACCTGAAACCATTTATGGACTTTGTCCAAACAGTTTGCACACATTTTCTCCCTTTTTTCAGTTGCAATCACTCACAGCGGCACTGGTGATTAAAACATCAGTCGAAAATGGCATTACTGGTGTGGTGTGAGATGAAGGGTGGAGGGGATTTGGGAGATTTAGAACTACAGTCGATGACATCGGTGTTTACAAATTCTGTACTGTGATTAGGAGGGTTGCGTTGTGTAATCGGCTTAGCGGTGAGCGAGGAGCAGGTGGGTTGGGCTGGTGTTGGTGGGAGTGCGTCGGGTGGGGTGTTAGGAGGTGGAGGCGGGGTTGGAGGCGGTGTTGGAGGTGGGGATGTGCAAAACGTTGGCATTGATGATGAATTTATGCGTTTATGTGATGGCAGCTGCAATTTGTGTCTGCAAAACTTTGTTGACGGCTTGCGCTTGTGTGCCCCTTTTGTTGTCTAATATAACAAAAAGGGACGAGAGCTGACATGATTAGTTGGCTATTTTGTTTGTCAATCAGCAAAAAAAATGGTTCCGATAATCAATTCATGGTTTTAGTCTCTTTTTTTTCAGATGACTGTTTTTTGTAGTTCCCGCTCCTTAAATGTGAGCATTTGCTTCTCTTCTTTGTGTTGTTTGAGAATAAACTAATGATCATTTGCAATAATAAGATAGTTGAAGAGCCAGCTTTTAGGTTCTGGTGATGGCATCGTTTCACAAGTGTCTGCCATTTTATAGAACAAATGAATACTCTGTGTATCAAGAAAATAACCGTAAGCTTAATCGATAATTACGATTGTTGTTAGTCGATGCCCTAAATGGGAATAATAAAGACCATGTGAATATTCAGTATTTCAAGTATTTTCTGCAGTACCACAATCAACTGTAATATTATCGTCCGGTACTGTACAGTTTAGTTGGGATACTGCACATTCTGCAGCCACTGTGTCGATGAAAGCAGGTTGGTGTGCGCAGGTGCCCTGACTGCCATTAGTCAGTGGTATGTGTGTGTGTGTCGGAATGAGGCTGGCTGATGGATCAGAGGAGCATTAAGTGGACAGACCTCATGATTGATACGCAGATAGGATATGAGGTGCTGCCTGCTACCCCCACCCCTGCCACGCCAACATGGCACCACCTTCAGAATATGAACGAGAGAGGCGAGAAGAGGCCGAGTGCGCCGACTGGAGAGACAAGAAGTTAGAGGAGAATGGAAAAGTGTAAGGGAGAATAGGTTGAGTTAGTGCTGTAGAGGGAGAGAGCGGAGAGATCCAGAATGGGGAAAATGAAGAGGAGAGACAAAAGCGAGCACCGGTAGAGAGAACAGATAGGCTCAAAAGAGGGATATTATTCAGAAGAAATGAGAATAATAACGTCGACTTCAGAATATTTCAGGGGAGAAGATTAGGACCATAGTGGGGCAGTCGTGGGTTGAAGGGAGGGGGGTATTATTACCTTCTTTTCAATCTCTCATGTATAAATAAAGAATAAAGAGATACATGAAATAAGAAAAATGCTCTATCATGTGTTTACCATCTATCGTTGCTTCCTCCTTCTCTCCTCTCGTTCTCGTTTTTTTTCCTGTCTTCAATCAGAGAAGGGCCAGGTCCCCCAGAGGCAGTCAATCTTGCCCTGAAATGTAAAACAGACAAGAGGAGCAGATTACCTATTTGCCATTAATGTTTATTCTCTTTGATGTGAGCAGGCATATTGTGTGTGTGTGTGTGTGTGTGTGTGTGTGTGTGTGTGTGTGTGTGTGTGAGTACGCACCAGCATGTGTGAGGTTGATTGAGTGTATGCATGTATGTGCAGATTTGCGTGTATGCATGTTGCGGAGGTGGGGGGTGTCACGGCCTGGTCCACTGGGGGAGAGCAGAGTGGAGCATGGCAGCAGCAGCGAACAGTGATCTGATGTGTACCCGGTCCAACAAAGACAACGCAGCCTCTCATCACAGCCGGATCACAGGCACGTCTTTAGGTGAGCTCAGCGGAGCTCAGCGGAGTGAAGCAAAGCTGCGCTTTTATGAGCTTCCACAGCAGGGGTTAAATGTGTGTGGCTCAGTCAGTCATTCTGTCAGTCCTTCATTGACTTAACGGTTCGCTTTAGCGGCACCGTTAGAAGACATGGAGGAATGGCAGGTGCGACAAATCTACCACTCGACCCATCAAAGAGAAGCCGAGCGTGTCGTTCACAGAAGGATATTCTCACACGCGCGTGTGCATGCACTCGCATCGGTGAGATCATACACTGCTGGGCACACACAGGAATGCTTACATTTTCCTCATTAATATTTCAGGTGTTTGTTGAGTTAGCAGGGCAGAGTGCTAGCGTCAGGGTCTAGCCCCGCTAACATTGGAGCGGCTTCATTACTGGGCTGCTGTCATGGCTGTAAGGAGAGTGAGACCTCTAAATATGTCTCTCCCCTAAAAGGAGATGGATATCAAGCGAGGTTAGCAGTCCAGAATCAGGATTTTTTCAGCAACCCTGGAGCCACAAAGGTCGGTTAGAACTGGTGCTTAGTTAAAGCAAGTGAAAAGTACGTGGGGAGGGAAATGAGTTGGGCCTCAACAGACAGTCACGGGCCGCATCTTAACGGTTAAAAAAATGTGGCTCTCTATGACTAATTGAAGTCCAAGCGGAAATTGTGACAAAAATGTTTTTGATGTAAAAAGCAAAAGTTATCAATAATTATTGATGCCTTTAAACCTTCTGAAAACACACATTTCTTTTAGCTAACTGTTTTAAACAAGACGGCACTGCAGTGTTTCAGTACAATACAGACGTTCACAAATATGTGTATTTCTAAATTAATTAAAAAAAAACATAAAAAAGAAGTTGTGAATATGCCCCAAGATTTACTTGCTAGAGAGGAATCGGCATCAAATCTGGTGTCCTGCACTAAGGCTGACATGACACATTGATGTAATGATAATAATAACTATGATACACTTTAGTTATCCCCTTAGGTGCATTCTGGTGTCTTTCTTCTTGCGAGGTCAGAGGTCAGGGTTGACTAAAGACCATCACCCAGGGCTAGTCGCTATCATTGCCTCGGTCCTCTGGTTATGAGACAGTGAACCTCTGGCCACCCTGTCATGTCTTGCTGCTGCTTGAATGAGGTAATCTAGACGTTTTTGCTCAATAGCTCTGCTTTCTGCACAGGAGATCACAGAAGTACTGCAGTTGTGTGTGTGTGTAAGTGTGTTTGTGTGTGTGTGTGTGTGTGTGTGTGTGTTTGCGCGTGCGTGTGCATGTCCAGGTCCAGGGTTGAGCGATGGCCGAGTATTTATTTCACACAGCAATTTTCCCCAGTATGAGATGAGGTGTCGTACATCTGCTGGATAGATTTTTCTGCGTAGCACCAACGAGGAGCGTGTGCAAGGTCATCCAGGCAGCTTGGGAACAGGGAGGGTTAAGGTGAGGAGCTGGAGAGAGAAGGAGAAGGGTCTCTGAGGGGGAGTAAAGCAAAAGGTAGGGCAGTTAAGTGCAGAGGTGGGGTGAGGAAAATCAGGGACTTTATTTTGGGTGAGCCTCCCATCTTTTCATTGCATCTGAATCAGCAATTCCCCAGTCAGGTGACAGGGTGGAAATTGCTCTGCACATTAGTGTCCAACATATATTTATTCACACAGTTTGGACTGCGTGTGATGTAGCAGGTGGTTTTGGGTGTAGCTGGTTTTAAAAGGGAATCGGCCCAGAGTGTGTTTTGAGGACATGACAAGTAAAATCTTGTTTCCCCAACAAACCGCTTAGGTTTTTTCCATTATGAAAGAACCATAAGGCACGGATGATGGTGCTGATGGATAGAAAATAAAACGAGGAAGACTGCAAACAAACGTCCAGTTGCAGTATCTCACTTACTGTTGTCACTGTTTTATAGTGATCTCCGGTTAGTCTGGAGAATACACACCATGCTGGAATTTTTGAGCCGGCTCCTGGCTGTTTTTCATCCATCTGTCTGTTATCCCGTGGACTCTCAACATCTTTTCTTGTCCCCCTCCTGCAGGATGACATTCAGCCCTTTCTTCCTTCCTCCCCTATTACCGGACTTGCAAAGTGTTGATTTAAACTGAAAGATGACCTGGTTTAGTTTGGCTGCGTCTTCTCTACTCCATAAAAATCAACATGCTTCCAGTTGTGAGATCTGAACGTGTTTGTTGTTGTGTATCTCCTCTCTCTCTGTCTCTCTGTCTTACTCTCTTTCCCTGTGTTGTCTTTTTTATTTATTTGCTGTAAAGGCCAGTCAAGCGCTTCTCGCCTTTGTTGTCAGAAACCTTTATTTACCAAAGGGAGGAATAAGTGACTGACACAGACAGCCTCTTTCATCCGCGCCTCGCCGCAAGCAGTGTTCCCCCTCTAACGCCAGAGGAAACTCCCCTCCCTCACCCCTCACTTCTGCCAAGCCAGCCTCCCCCCACCCTCACCCCCACCCCACTCCTCCATCCTGCAGGCTCACAACACACTAGCCCACTCCCCTGGGTAGCAACCTAGCTGGAGAGTCTGCGTTGTGTAGCACGCACACAAAACTCAACTCACAGGAGGCATCACACCAGTCCTCTCGCAGAGATGATCAAATAAGGCAGTTAGGACAATGGTCCAAAACAAAGACTGTAGTTCAACATCAAAAAGTCCTCCCGCCATCTGTTTAACAAACTGGAAGTATAGACACGTTGATCCTGTTATGATATTGCCTTGACTGGAAAGGTAGTCGTTTTATACTCCGTTACATTTACATTCTATGATGGAGTAATCTTTTGGGCATCAGTGTGTCAGAAATGACTCAAGCACACTGATTTGTGTTTAAATCAGAAAATGATTTAAAAAATGAAAAAAGGACATTCACACAAGGTCATCGTTCTCATTAATGTGCTTGGAAAGACATTTTTTAATATCGGAAAAACAACTCATTGCCATACATGTTGAATGATAAATCCAATCAGCTTTTTCTGCAGACATCATATAGGCCTCTGAATCGGCATATTTTCTTACCTGTTAAATTGGTCGGTTGCTAAATCTCCTGTATACTGTCGCTGCAGAGAAGCTGAAAGGTAACTTTTCTATTCTGGCTTGATGTCTTTATTTTCTTATTTTTCTTTATGTTCAAGTGTAGAGGTGGGAAGATCAAACCTGTTTTATCTTAGAAGGTAGTTGAATTGTGATGTTAAATAAGCAAATAGAAATTAATCTGTTTTGTTTTTGTTTGTTTTTACTATTAGGAATATGGTTCATCAGATGGCCCCTTGTAGTGATATACAGGTGCTAATACTTTGCTAATTTCTTTTTTATCGCGACAACGAGCATATTTGAAGATGCATGATTCAATGTTTCCAAATTAAGTCCTAAATAAATTGTTATTACAGTTTAAATTCTTCACAATTTATATTTTGGAATTCAGGGTTGACTAAAAAAAGTTAGTTTGAAGTTTACAGCTCTAATCACTGAGACAGCTGGGTGACTTCCCTTTTTAAAAGCTGTTTGATTGTGAACACATCTTTATGATTAATATTGGTATCATAGAGAGCAGACTAGTCACTTTATATGTGTGTATGAAAGACAAAAATGTTCTTTAGTTTGATGACTGAACCCAGTAGAAGTATGACACTCCCTCTGTTATTTCTTTGGTAGAGACACACTTGCAATATTTTGCAAATAAAATCTCTACAATGCCAAAGACTAATACATGCAACCAGCCTTCATTGTTTTCACTTCATGACAGTGAAAAGCCCCGTCCGTCTGGCCAGACCAAGAGAAAGACGGAGACAGAAACGCTTTTAGCTCTGGCATAGGAAAATGAGCACCAAATGTATCTCTCTCTCTTTCCTTCCTGCCTTCTCTCTGTCTCTCTCTCCTATTTAAGCTTCTTGAAGTTCTTCCAAATTGGGTTTTAAATGCCAATTAGGAGGTTGAATGTAGTAAAATAAAAGCAAATGCAGGCAGGATGGCCTCACCTTCTGGCTGGTTAGGCTTCAGAGAGAGCCGAGCCGGACCTTTGGCTCCCAGCGAGGCTTTGAGAGAAATATCCTGCCTAATGAACACATTAATTAGAACCATAACTATTTATAAGATGATAATTAGAAACGAAGGGAGGTAAACTGGGCTTTTCCTGCAATTAATGGAGGATTAATTACGGGAGCTAATGAAGTGGATTTTTGAAACGCGTGGAGGTGAAGTACAGAGATGTGCAGCCTGCTTTGTGATCACTGGCATAATTATTTTCTCCAGCACCAAAGCGTTTGAGGCCCCGGTCCTCGCCGGCTCAGGCCGGCTAATAAGCATCATTGCATCGTTATATATGCACTTAAAAAGACTTGCCACTGAAATGACTGTCTAATTATTTCTAATTGGCAGGCCCTGTGTGTTGTCATTGAGCTGTTTGGAGCCATAGCGGAGCCCTGGGTCTAATAACACTCTGGGCGGAGAAGGAGGGGGGAGAGAGAGAGAGAGAGAGGGAGAGAGACAGAGAGAAAAAAAATTATACATAGACACAGAGAGAGAGAAAGAGAGAGAGAGCATAGAGAGGAGGGGGGCTCTACCAGTTGCCTGCTGCTCATAGCTGGACCTGCACATTGCCCCCCTGTGCCACTCGCCCAGCAGGACAGCGGGTCCTAGAATGACGCCCGGTGCGCTCAGAGGTCACCTTGCCAAGTAGCCGATTAGCAAAGTTTTATTTTATCTGTGCTTATTTTTCCCCTTTTAATTAAGTGCTTTTGCTCTTAATTTATGCACAGATAAACGCCACCGTCTGTCCACAGTTCTTCTTTTCACTCTTAAACATGCTACACACACACACACACACACACACACACACACACACACACGGATGGAGGGAGGTGTGTTTATGTGCTGTGTGATTCTGTGGCCAGGTTTTGAGCCAGTCCGTAGAGACACATGCTAAGAAAGCATGCATGGACAAACCTCAGTCAGGCGTGTTTACCTTGTACTCTGCTTACGCTCTGGCTCAAACCATATGGACACCATCGTTCTCTGGGAGGCAGAGGAAGCATGTGTGCACTTATATAGTTGGTTGTCTTTACAAAATGCTTGCATATTCAGACGAGGGCGTAGAGTGTTGACTTTTTAGCACACAGTTATAAATGGGTTTGTTAGTGAAAATGAACATCTTTACAATCATACAAGCATTTTCATTATTTGAGGCATTGATCTCCGTTTAGGCCGCGGTCGAATTCACATGTAAGATCTTTCATTTTCGAGAGTGTATGTTTTACGAAAGTGTTTGAATCATGGCCTAGGATTATGTGAGTGAGCACCACACTTAACTCGTCCTAAGCAGAGCCATGTGCGTTGTCCTGCCAAAAAACACTTCTTCATTCCTCTTCTCCCTCCTGGACAACTTGGGAGCAAATTGCCAGCTAATGGAACCACTGCCTGCACTTGTCAGTTCACTTTGGACAAGCAAAGGAACTGCACAAACACACACACTGACGCACACACACAAGCATGTGGTTTCACTCACACATTTAGTAATTTATTTGTGGAAAAAGAAGAGAAAAATGAGAGAATGGCAGAGAAATGAAACAAGGATCATGTGCGCCTTGACTGAAACCTTGACAATCTTTTTGAAAGTAATGAAACACTTTCTCAGCATGCGCATGAGTTTTTCTATTTGAAATTTGTCTTCCTTTTTTGTTCTGTCTATCCATTCGGGTTTTGGCAGAGTCGAGGACATGAGGATGAAGTGGAGATAGATGGATCGCCCAAAGGATACGTGGCCAACTGTCGTATGATTGGCTGAACAAAGAGCAGACTTCTGTGACTGGTTGAACAGAGAACCCGACGTCGCAATTTTGGCTTGAAATCAAAGCGGGAAAGATGTAATTATTTTAAATGCAGTCAACAATTTTATTGCAGTGGAAGTTTGCCAGATTTTTCTGTAAACTCTGTTGGATATTGACACTCACAAAAAGTGTGATAACAAAGCATGCACCCTGTCTCTAATGTGCTACTGCACATGTGTAATGAATAACATCCATGCCATCACTGTAACATGCATGGCATCGTTTGCATCCAGCTTACAGTAGCACATTGCAAGTCAAATCATCAGCAGTAACTTGCTTTAGAGGGAAGAGAAAATATTTTATAATTTTTCCTTTAAAGCTGTCTGAAGCTTCCAGCGTATCATGTTCCCATAACATGCAACCTTTCAATGCAGCGTTCTTCTGCGACATTTTTCAAAGAGGGTTGGCCAGGAAAGCCCTATATGTCCGAGTTTATTGTTTACAAAATGGTCAGTGTCAAAGTGGTGTTCTGCTTCGCGTATTAACCACCAACTGTGATTGGTAAAAGAAGGTAAAATCTGCCCCTCCGTGGACTACTCCTAACTCTGCACGGGACACGTAGGCCACGAGAAGCGACCGATGCAGAAGAGGGAACGTGTTTCTCTTTCTATTCATTTCTGGATCTCTCTTTCCACTTTCAGCTCTCTCTCTCTCTCTCACACTCCTTGTTCAATCTTGACAGCAGTTGTTGAAGAAAAAAAAATATTTTTTGAGAAACTTCTTTATGAGACAAGCCTCTGTTCTTTCAGAAGACAACTTTATGTTATTTCACTGAAGAGGGGAAACTAATAGTTTTTTACAGGGCGCTATACCAGTTGTGTCTTGGGTGTTTAATTAAGTGTAGTTTCCCTTTAGTAGTGGAATGTGTGTCTGCTTTTTGTCGGCCCATTCCTCGGTGCCTTTTACAGTCCACCCACATGGTTTGTCTCAGCGTTTATGATTTTTCTTATACTGGAGTTGTGAGGTTCCTAAATCACTTAAGCACACGGGGCCGAGCAGTCCACATTTAAACAATAAAAGGCTGTTATGCTAAGGGCCCTCAGATCTCCTACCACTTCATAAATACATGCGAATAAAAGGCAGAAAAATACATCTTCCCTGACCAGAGAGAGAGGGAGCGCGAGCGTCTGAGAGCACACCTGCTAATTGGAGCCAGCTTGATGTGAAGCACGGCTGTCTGCTCTGTCCTCTCCATAAATCCCAGTCTTTTCTTTTTCATTCTCCCCCTTTTTTGTTTCCCTGTTTGTTCTTGAATCCCCAACTTTCATAACCTTTTTTTCTTCATCTTATTGTTACTTCTCTCTCCATTCCTCCTGTTGTCCTTCACCTATTGTCTCCCCTTGTCTAGTGTGCACTCCCTCTCCTCCTCCTATAGTGCTTCAACTTTTTTTCTCCCTCCCTGCTTTCCACCTTCTTACAGACAGAGGCAATGACAACCAAAACAACTCTCTCTTAACTCTGCGTAACTAATTGTTCCGGGCCGTGATGGATGGAAGTGGGAAAAAGTGGGTTTCAATTGCGTGAGTGGCTGTGAGCGAGTTGGCAGGTTAGCACCTAGTCTAAGTGTGACCTTCACTTGACCTTGTGTCTGGGCTGAGTGGCTGAGCCAGGGCCCCCTCGGCTCCAGCTGCTAATGGGTGTCATGTCGAGCTTCGGCTGCACGGTGGTCAAAGGTCGCTGGTGCACACCAGACGGCCAAGTTTAGGATTGCGGTGATGAGGCTGAGTGACACTGGGCATATGCGCCAATGAAGACATCGGGTCATCAACACATGAGCATGCAGAAACGCACACACATGTCCATGCACATACACACATTTTCATGGACACACAAGGAAACCACAGCTTGCTGCAGGAAGTCATCTTTTGACTCATCGGTGGCTGGCCGTTGTAGGTTCATTTAGATCTGAGGGGTCTGTGAAGGCCTTTGAACTCTGCTAAATGACTTGACCTTGTGGCTTTGTGTGTGTGTGTGTGTGTGTGTGTGTGTGTGTGTTGGAAAATGGGGGTGTAGTGAGTGGGTGGGTGGCCTGCATGGGGTCTCATTTCTGCTTCACAACATAGCAGGGCATTGCAGACGTTTGTGTTGACGACTGCTAAATTAAAAGCAAACTGAAGATTATGAAAAATCTAAAAATTGCTTTTATGAAGCAGAGGGGGACAGAGAAAAAACATTTCTCTGAATCTTTCATCCTCTGTCTTTGCTGTGTTAATTGTGCTCACAATCAGCGACTTTTCAGTGATTCCCTGTGTGTCATTTAGTGTATGTGTGTATGTATATTTATGTTTCAGTGTGGGTGTGAATGGTGGATGACTGTGTGTGTGTGTGTGTGTGTGTGTGTGTGCGTGCGTGCGTGCGTGCGTGTACTGTGAACCGAGGGAACAGATATTGTGGCTGCTTGGAAGGAGGAAGCAGCTTGGGAAATGATTTCAACAGCTCTCATAATTAGAGGAATATCATAAATTAAACTTGTGTCTGCCGTTGCGTTTGAAGAGCACTCAAAAGTAATAAATTCTGGATGGTTAACATATTTGCATTCCATTCAGCAGGCAGCGTCAGGCAGGAACAGCTGTTTTCCACGTCTTTTGGCAGCAGGAAATGCACATTGCTCACTCAAGGTGCTTTTAGACACACTGAAATGGCAGAAAAAAGAAAAGTGACTTTTAACTTGAACATGAAGCTGCTGCTGTGTGCTCTGTCACTGGAAATAACTCTGCGGGGAACAGCGCATTAATGAAGTTCTTCAAATATGGATCTTCTCACTTTCAATAGGCCCGTTTCTTTTTCAATCTGTCTATTGCTTGGAAAAGTCGGCTGGCAAGCTTTTTGTAGTCTTGTGTGTGTGTGTGTGTGTGTGTGTGTGTGTGTGTGTGTGTGTGTGTGTGTGTGTGTGTGTGTGTGTTTGTGTGTTTGTGTGTGTGTGTGTGTGTGTGTGTGCATAAATGTGTGGCTGAAGAGTGCTCAAATTCAAGGTTTTACCTCTACTTGATAGGTACCGCCAGCAGAGTGGCTTGCTTCAGGCTGTGCATTAAGATATTTTGTTGATACAAAGAGTAAAACGCCTTCTTAGTAGTCATAAAACCCTTCATCCAGAAGAAATTAACCAGAAAACTGCGATGATCTTTGCATTGTATTTATCTCACCCATTTCATTTTAACAAATGTTATGGCATTAATGTTAAGAGTATCCAACACTACACACATATATATATATATATATATATATATATATATATATATATATATATATATATATATATATATATATATATATATATATATATATATATTACGTTAATATTGTGTCAAGGCATATTTTGGTTTTCGTTACAGTTCATAGTTGCCTCTGTCTTGTACACCCGCTCCACTGTTTTGTTTTGTTTTTGTACTTTTTCATTAACTATTTCTCTTTCTGTCTCTCCGAGAGCTGACACATGATATTGTTCATATTTTAAACTGGTTGTCCGTTGCTGTACTCTCTTGTAGAAAGTAACTACCGTATTATTCAAAGAAATATTAGATAATGATTGGTAAGTTGTAGTTTACTAAATCATTTCTAACAATTTTGTTATACTGACAATTGATAAGTTTTCACTTGACTCAATTTAAGCTAAAAATGAAATGAGTCATATTGTAATTTTTTAGAAAGAATAATGAAAAAACACAAGAAAAGTCTGTACAATGGAGCGCGGTGGTTTAGAGGCTGGCCTTGAGGCTCTCTATATTAACACATGTCAATGATGAAGTCAAAAATATTTTAGGATGTTAATTTAACATATCATCATTACAACATCCAACCAGGAAACAGACCTGAATGCCCTCTTCTTTAGTATTGTTGGAAAGAAAGACTGGTCAGACCGGGGTCACTGTTGAAAGCGTCCACTGAAATACGATAGGGATAAAGTTACACAATTAATCACTGCTGCGCCACAATGCCTAATGGACAGGGACGCTGCTCAGGGATTACTGGAACATCACTTGCTGTGTAGCGTTTTCTGCCACTGACCAACACAATATGGACATGAACTTTGTTTTGTCCTCCTGACAGTAGACAGTAGACAGCGGAAACAAAGAAGCAATATGAATACGTGGAAGATAAGGTTAAAGGAACAGTGAGGATAATTGGTCTTTGTGTGTATGTGTGTGTGTGTGTTCATGTGTTCCTCGTCCCTCGTCCCCACACGCTGTTGTATGAATAATGATTTAAATGGGGTCAGATTCCATTGGAGACGCTCACCTGTATCTGACACTAGTGGTATCGCGTAGCTGCCATTAATGTCCAATTTTCAATGAATACAGAAATAGAATACAGACTGATAAGGGTAACACACCATCCAGCTTCACACCCAACCACATAATTACCCCAATGGGCTGCGGTGAGGGATCATATCCTGGCGCGCACCAGGGGGTCAGCAGTGATAAGCTTCAGCCCGGCTCCCAACATGCAGCATAATTACTCTATTGATAATTCACCAGGAAAACCGTCCCAGCCAATTGCAAAGCTCCGATTTAATGGATTGGACTGTGAAACGAGGGAATGGAGGAAGGAGGCTGTGAGGGGACAGCATATGTGTGTGTATATGGGGGGCAGGGCGGTGTTGTACGAGGGGGCAACCAGCAAGGGCCTTTTATTAGAAATGAAAATATGTTTAGGCCATAGGGGGACCCATTTTCCCTGGAGATAATAAGGCCAATGAAATGTAAAGCAGGGAAAGGGCTTGGCATGGGGTCCGACTGTGTCTGTTTATCTGTGTCCTGCATTAGCCCGTTTATCCCAAGCCCAAATTAGCTAATCATTCTCCAAGGGGAAGGACTTGGTCAGGAAATTGACATTTAGCAGCATAGGCTCACTCTATTAACTACAGTAAATTTAATTTGCTGCACACCCCAGAAGTGGGCTGTTTTCTTTGCCATCAGAGGGAGAAAGAGAGGGAGGCAGACAGAGAGAGGGTGAGATTGTGTGTATTGCATCTGCTGCTTCTGGCCACAATTTGCTTGGCTCTAAATATAAGACTTTAGTTTGGAACAGTGCAACTCTGTTGTATTTCCCCTCATGTACTGTTGATTAAAACATATGCAGGCATTGTCAACACATAGATTCACTCATTCCAAGGTCTGTTTGGGCCATTGATGGATTATCTCATTTGGAGACTCCAAACTCCAAAAATGCCAATGTTTTTCCTTTGCTTTTTTCCTTCAACTGTTATTCTCTGATAAGCCTATTCGTAGCTCCAGAAAACAATATTAAACATGCTTAATCAAATGTCCCGTGACTAGTGGCTGCTTTTACCTCTGCCTCTCAATCAGATGTCATAACAATCACTTTCCTGCTTTAGTAGACATGCTGTTCTGAGGGGAGAGTTATCAATGCTGATACTAATTCTAATATTATCTTTTGGGTTTGGACCAAAGAAAACATTCGACGCAACAGGCTGCACATTTGTTTCATTATTTTCTATACCTTTTTATTGAATTATAGACCATCTGCAGATTAACCACTAATGAAACCAACCGCAGCTTGCAGCCCTTGAGTTTCACATGTAGCTCTTATACATGGTAAATATATGGTGTTGTGTTCAAGCTTTTGGTCCTTGTCTTATTGTTGCTTATGCAATGTGTTTCACTCATAGCTGGTTGAACTTCTGTGATTTCTTTTTGTTTTCATGTGTAGGTTTGGAGCTCTCATAAGACCTTGAACTAGTGCAGCTCGCTGGTCTCCAGTGATCAGGATCGCCACCGCCTAATTGATTGCAACAGTTGTCAGAGTGTTGTCTGTTAGGATGGTGACAGCCGTCTGAAGAAAATGATTAGTTTTCTGTCGGGAGTGAGACAGCTCTGGATGTCCCAAACTGCAAACTAATAAAGGGGGGAAAGCAATAAAGCTCGTGGACAGCAGGTTCGACTGTTTTTATAGACAAATCAATAAAATGATAGATGATGGAAAATAACGGCATCTCAGCTGCCGATTTCTACTGGGGTTTCAAATCATGGTCCTTCGCACACACACGTGCATATACACACACACACACACACACACACACACACACACACACACACACACACACACACACACACAAAAGCAGAACTTGTTGAAGGATTTTGTCTTCATTAATAGAGGCATGTGCAGTGACACATAAATAAGCAGTTATGATTTGGTAATTTGTGTCTCTGTGTGTATTGCACAATATTGAAGCATGAGTTACACTTTCAATTCACTTTTTGTTGATGTATAAATGATGTGAGTTGTGTGTGTGTGTGTCTGTGTGTGTGTGTGTGTGTGTGTGTGTGTGTGTGTGTGTGTGTGTGTGTGTCATAACTAACAAAGTTAATCTCCCGTTGTTAATCTTTTTGAGACCACAGGGCCAGTGTCAGGATCAATACCGAGGACAGGCCTTCCTCTGAGCCTGCCTCTAATTGGCTCCATTTCTACTGTGTGTGCGTGTGTGTGTGTGTGTGTGCGTGTGTGTGCCATGCTGTATGTGATTGTACATAACTGTATTATTAGGTCCATGCAATGAAGGATGGATTTGTTCACTCAAGGAAAATTAGATCCTACAGAGTTTTATTTTAAGCTTTGTTAATCGATGAGAACGTTGGAATTTTTCCTATTTCTTGATTTGAAGTCACCAGAAAGTTGGATGAAAAGTCATTTGATGATTTAACCGGTTTTCAGGTCTTTGTTACATGTAACTAAAGTCGTCTGAACCAAAATCCAATATGATGAGGGCAAAAAAAAAGAAGCATTTTCAGAATATTAGGGCATATGCTAAAATATATTCAGCAATAAAAGTTTACAGTTTACTGAACACTTACTTTTACTTAAGTTGGACTCTAGCATTGGCTGATTCTTGTGTTTTGTAACTATTTTACAATAAAAGAGAGAGAAAATAGATTTTGTCACGAAGCAATGAACTGAACCTCTGCACTGCAATGCATCCACACGATGTGTTCTCCTCGGTGGGAACACACTCAATTGCTCAGACTATTTCTATTTCCGTTTCCTATCACTGTTGCCACACACATGTATAAGTGAAACATCCTCAGCCACGTTGGCTGGGAGTGATCAAAAGACATTCTGGTAAATACAGTCAATAATTAACTGTAAGTAGACGTAGACAAGGCAGAACTAGGATATGCATTTCATTATAAAGACTTGGTAATATTTAAAACTGTAATAGTATTTGAAGGCTCATTTGTGGGAAAGAAAAAACTACGAGCATTTAACTTTTTATTTGTTGAGAAAAAAAAAAGAGCAAAATTATCTTTTGTAATATTCGTGGTTCTATGTCTCGTCTTTTATCTCTTCCAGGTCTCATTCTCGCCACCGGCGGTCTCGCAGTAAGAGTGGCAGCCGCAGCCGACGAGGTACCCAGAGCCGCAAGAGAAGCAGCAGCCGCACTCGCCGCAAGAGCCGGAGCCACAGCCGAGAGCGGGACCGGAGCCGGCGCAAGGGCCGCGACCGGGAGAAAGAGAAGGAGAGGGACAGAGGAAGAGACAGGGGAAAGGACAAGGACAAGGACAGAGAGGACAAGAGTAAGGACAAGGCAGCCAAAAAGGCGTAAGTGACATATTACTTTTTTACATGGGGGCATACATGAACATGTGGTCATGAACACACCAAACGCAGGTCAATCTAAACTGGAGGTACAGAATACGGTGGTCAGTAAAATACAGACTTAAATATACAGCTCAGTCTCAGCCCCTCCATCTGTCCATCCATCACTTGATCCTTCCATCCATCAATCAATCCATCATTCCCTTTCTTCCTCCATTTCTTCCTGCAATCAAGCACCGGCCTCCACCGGCATTGTAATGCGATATAATTCCCTCTTGTAAGAAAAGACGTCATGGGGAAATAAGAATAGATGGTCGGTAGGAGTGCTGCACAGGTTCAGTTTCAATAGAATGTTTGGGTCAAAAGATGTCTGATGACTTTAACTCCACTTTCCACCCAGCTGCAATAAGTCTAGAAACATAACAATATCATATGCATCTCTAATGTCTTTGGTGCTCATATCAAGAAAATAAACAATACACGAGTCCTCCTTATTGTGGTGAGAAATGTTGGCAAATGACATCTTCACTTGCAAGTGTATGTCTTCTAAAGGCTGCAATGCTCATGAGGAACCGGTTTAGAGTAGTGGATCTACTCGAATACAGGTCTAACTACCTTAGAGGCCTCTCTCTGCCTCGACCAGAATAGCACCCTCAATACCTCCCCAGTGCGGAGTGCTCTAATGTGATTTGAGGCCACTGTAATATGACTGGAACCCAGTTGTTGTCTGTCATATTGAATGGCACAGATGTGTGTATCAGACTATGGATCCCATGAGTGGTGCAGACCTGCTGCTGTGGTAAAACACACCAATTTAAGAGAATTCAGCTTCCCATGTGACCTGCATCAAAACCTATAGAGCAGTCTATGTGTGGCCTTCGTCAGTTAACAGATTACTTTACAATAACAAATACAATTAAGGGCACGGATCGAAAAGTGTTTAATCACATCCAAAGCTGCTAAGCTTTTTTTTTTTAAACAAATTAAAACTTTGAATACTTTGCACATAAACTTGTCTGAGAGAAAACATTTTGAGGCAGTATTTATTTTGAGGCTTTTTATTGAATTGACTAACGGCAATATGCAGTAATAGCCAATTGTCAATTTCGGATTTTACAACTGTTTGATCCGACTTAAAATGATCTCCATTCCTCAGATGCAGTCTTGATGCAACTGTGCAATCAGATGATGAAACTCACAACTGTAGCAAAGGTCGTAAGACAAAAATGCACTACGTCGCAGAGCATTTTTAAAACTCTGCTTGCGCAATACTGCCAAACTGTCACAGCACTTATTCAGGAAAATGTGTGTGTGCTGCATCTCATTAAGTTCAGTGAATGCTAATTATTAAGAAAAAATATCTTTGACAGTGAATCTTAACTGAGATTTCTTTCTAAACACAACTCATTTAATGTATTTTGCATTCACTCATTATTCAAGCTATGGTTTCTTGTTTATTTATATTTACACAATTTGTAAATGTAAATTATCTTTAAATAGTAATTCATAAGTTTAGTACACTTGTCTGTAGAAAAGATAGAACTGATGTGTTATTATAATTATATTTAGCAGTACTTTTTTCATTCTTATGGAGGCTTTATTGGTCATCAATGAAGTCCGTGGGCTCAAGATTTCTCTGTGTAAAAAAACATAGAGATTTTCTTTTAAAGGAAAAGTGCTCCGTTTATTTGAAGCTATTACATATTGCCTTTCTTTAGATTTGTATCAGAAAAACAAATAAAGCTAACAGTGAAATGTGTGGCCAGCCGACTATATCTATTTTCTTATTAAGACTTCAATATCCTTCAGCATCGATAGTAATCTCTTGCTTTATCTCTGACCCCGCTTTAACTTGTCTGTGTGTGCGTGTGCGTGTGCGTGTGTGTGTGTGTGCGTGTGCGTGTGTGTGTGTGTGTGTGTGCGTGTGCGTGTGCGTGTGCGTGTGTGTGTGTGTGTGTGTGCGCGCATGTATGCATTTCCACCTGTGGCAGCGTGAATATATTTCAAATCCTCCTATCTGGTCTTCCAATTTACCTGTGGAGGTATGACGTTGGAATAACTTTGTATAAACCATGTAGATTTCCATAAATTTTAAGGTTCTTTCTTGAAAATGTACATTGTTGACATGTAAACTGTTTTACTTTTTTAAACATACCATACTTGCATGCACTACTTGAACAGTGTTGGGTAATCACTCAACATAATGCTCTGCTCCAGAAAGTCAGTAATCTGGTGGTTACATAAAAATACATTCTATTGTGATGTGTGATTCATTTTAGTTTGATTTACATGTTGTGTCATGATGCAAACACATTTCCCACTTTATTCTTTACCTTAATTGTCAACATCACCACAATTCCAGTGCTACTAATGAGTCAAATGAAAATTACATTGGTCTATGTGTGGACGTTGTTATAACATCATCAACGTCCAGAAAGTGCCTGACATGGATGTTCCTGTTATTCCCTGGTGACTCGCATAGGAATTCAGAGTTCTTCAGCAGAAGAAAGGAAATATCGGTGAGATGTTCCAGGAATATGTAAAACAAGGCATTCTGCAGTATATCCTGTCGATGACAAGCCACTTATTTTCTTTTCCATTATTATTATTCTACTCTTGATGGTGATGGGGGTAGGGTCTTTATGTAAGCCCCTGATCCTCGCCACTTACACACAAACGCATGTACGCACACACACACACACACACACACACACACACACACACACACACACACACACACACACACACACACCCCAACCTCATTTACATCCAGGGTTCCTTGCTGGGTGGTAGGAGAGGAGTAAAGCAGTGCGATGTTGATGGCGGGGTGGGGAAGAGGCTCAGGAGCTTTATAGTGTCTGTCAGGATGAAAGAGGGGCCCCTCAGAGTGGCACCCTGACACCGACTCCGTGTGTGCGCGCGCTTGTGTGTGGTGTTGTCGTCATTAAACATTTAACACTTCTCTAGTATGACAGCAGGCAACTTGGTGCTCCAGCGGCATGTTTTCATGCAAAATTTATGGAAAAAGACGAGCAGTTGTTAAGAGATCTTGTTGCCTTTCACCAATGGCAAAGGCTAAGTGGTGCGTGCGTGTGCGTGTGCTAGTGCGTGTGTGCGTGTGTGTGTGTGTGTGTGTGTGTGCGCGCTTGCCCAGACTTGTGTACAGGGTCAGAAGGTCAGCTTTGCTCTGTGTAATCCGCTGGCTTTGTATTTCTAGAGGTAAATAAGACTTTAACCAGCACTAAAACGGTGTGTTTGTTTGTCTTTGATAGATGTAACAACAAGAAGGCTTACTTGTGTATATTGCTCATTCAACTTTGAGTTAAAGACTTGAGTGGATCGCAGCCTTATCAGATGTGCACAAGTACCCCTTCATCAGCACCACTCGTCATTTTGAAATATGTTTATGTAAATGATATGAAAATAAATGTAATTTAACACAATAATGTACCCAACTTATTATCAATGCAATATTTTTTGTTGGTTTAGTTACATTTTCAATCATACTATTTCCACTTGGAGTGTGAGAAACTAACACCATTATATTAATTAGTTTAAGGGAATTAATTGGTTGTTGTGACAATACATTTATTAAGGATCAGCCTCTCGTCAATTTATCATCCTATCTTTTGTTTATTTTTCTCAAAAACACAAATATGTTGATTAAAAAAAATATTTATCTAATTATGATATATTTTTTTAATTAGTTAAACCACTTAACAATCTGCTTGGTCCCTGTGGGATTCATTGAAATAAAATGTATAACACATTTATCTCTCCTCAAAAACAATAAGAATGATTGAGCATGCACGCACGCACGCAGGCACGCACACAGCTTTGATCTGCACTCAAGTGTACCTGCCAGTTTTCTCTAACTCTGTGTGGCGAGAGTCAGGTTAGGTTTCATTTCATGAAAGTTATTACCTTACGGAAAAACTGCTGGCCCGATTTTCATGTAACTTAGTAGAAGTGTGTAGCATGAAATTAAATTTGGGAGCACATTCAAATCACAGGGCAGATACAAGATGGTCCATGTGACCTTGACCAAGATTGGTGCTCTCTCTGTGTGTGTGTGTGTGTGTGTGTGTGTGTGTGTGTGTGTGTGTGTGTGTGTGTGTGTGTGTGTGTGTGTGTGTCTGTGTCTGTGTCTGTGTTTTCCCTAAATCAGAGCAGGAACAATCAGTGTGTTGTGTTGACAAATGCCCACCAGCCCCCAGACGGGTAATTGACAGAAGTATTGAATGTACCGGCGTTCTTAACCTGATGTTCAGTCTCAACACTCGTCTGTAATTAATGAACAAACATCAGTTCTCAGTCGGCAGTTTCTCCACAGAAAGTGACAGGTTTGAAAGAATATTTTTTAATTACATGTTAGTGCTTTTAAAGGTTTGGGCATAATTAAGCTGCAGAGATTGAGGCTTTGATCAAACTCGAAGAAATTTGGTGATGGATGTAGTAAAGTCTATTTTTTGGTGGGGGAGAGGGGGGGGGTTTGGTCATGATGCACTCAAACACACAGGTATGCAAACTATCACTCATTTTCTTTCCATTTCCATGTCCGTCACGCTCCTCAAAGTCTACGCCTTCATTAAAGAATCTGTCTGCTTTCAAGAGACGTCTTCAGCCTTTCCCTTTGGCAGTGTCCACCTCTTTGCAATCCTCGATAACGGATCACCAAGGTAGTGGAACAACGTGGACTGGCTGCCTTACTCCACATCCTCAATCTGAGAGGTCTGTCCAATTAGGCTGAACTCCTTGACTGTGCTGGGTCACAGAAGCACTGTTGGTCCATTTGACTCAATTTCATGTCATTTGAGTGTGAAATGGGCAGCGGCTGGGCAGCGGAGGCACAGAGGGCAGTGTGGAGACCTCTCATGGCAGCAGACAACGGTCTTTTCCCTGTGCATGTAAAACTGCAGTTGGTATAATGAGCTTAGGGTTAAGAAATGAAATGAATACCTTTCATTAAAGCCTTTTTTGATGTCTTTGCCTATGAAATAATCATTTGAGAGTTTTTCTCTGCGAGCAAGAGCAGCACTTCCAACAGTTCACACTTGGAAAATAACTTATTGTTTGAGAGCGGAGCTCCTTTTTTAAAATGAAGCCTGTTTTCTTGACACTTTTATCCATAGAGCCGTCCCCACCAACGCCCATTCCCATCTCTCTCTGTGAATGTGATTGTTTAGTAATTCCTCTCATTACTGTGTTTTCCCCTGACAAGCTAAACAGAACCCAGACTCACCACAGGGGTCCCGGCCGGACCCGCAAGCCTTGGTTTGGCTAGCATTGCTCCATCGCTCAGCCTTAACCTCTGGAAACCTAGCGGCTGTGAGGAAAAGAGAAAATAAAACAAGACCCTAGACACGAGCGCACACATTCACACTCACTGCTGTTGATTTTCTCTACCTCCTTACCTCACTCTGAGGAAATGATTGTCTGCTTCTTTGCCTCTGTTGAACATCTATCAGCTCATTAGTGTTGATAATACACAGAGAAAGTAAGTGTGTTTGTGTGTGTGTGTTTGCACATATGCAGCCCCTGCCTGCGGCATCCTCTCAGCCTGTTGGGAGTGTGTGTATGGGTGGTGTGGATGGGTCCACTGGCTGCTTCGTTGCGTGTGTGTGTGTGTGTGTGTGTGTGTGTGTGTCTGCACTCTTGCAGGACTCTAGGCTGTGTCTGGCTCTGGGAGCGGGTCTGTGGAGGTAAGAGAGACTTCAAACACCGTCCTCGGAAGGTTAGGATACACTCACATTGACTTAAATCAATGAGCTGTAAGTGTGTGTATTATTTGTGTGTGCGTCAAGGGGGGTAGCCTAGTGGCCAGGAGCAAGACGAGACATGGGTGAAGCTGAAGAGGAGTGGGTGTGCTTCTGTTTGTGTGTAGTTTGTGTGGGGGCTGGGTGGTTGAATGAGGCTGGGCGAAATGGGAGTGATGCCTACATGCGAAGGGTGGACAAATACACACGCGCACGCACGCACGCGCACACACACACACACACACACACACACACACACACACACACACACACACACACACACACACACACACACACACACACACACACACACACAGTTCCCAATAGACAAACACATGCGCACACAGAGCGGTGCAGCTGTAGTTTTTCTTGGCCCATGGCTGTGTATAGTCATTAGCTGTTTTTTTTCCACACAGATAATGAGCATAGATTGGATAGCAAACAGCCTGGCCGCATAAACTCGATCTTCATGAGATGGACATTTATTTTCTCACACACACACACAAACAAGTAGATGGATACCTCGTTAAGACATATACAGTGATGCAGGACAAACCTGGTTTTGTATTTGTCTTTAGGGCAGAAGGGGGTAAACAACATAAGAACTATAACTGTATTTTTTTTTTAATCTAATGTTAAAGAATACCAATGCAACGTTGAGCTCTCAGCCACATATTTTGCGTCAAAGCTTAAGAAATATTTTTTTCCAGTATTTAATCAAACTCCCTGTAATGGGAGGGAGGGAGAGAGAGAGAGAGAGAGAGAGAGAGAGAGGGAGAGAGAGAGAGAGAATTCTGGCCACTTTTAATCGCAGGAGAGACACACTGAGCAAGCGATAGAGAGCTGTGACAATCCACTTAGTGCGCTCTGTAATCTGTTTAACCATTTAGTGAGTTGTTAGAGGAGTATGCAAACACACACACACACACACACACAAAAAGCACTAGACACACACGAGACACCTTGTAGGTTTTAGCGGAGCACTGGACAGTCTGCCTCCTGAACTGGGTAGCGATTCAGTTGTGTGTGTGTGTGTGCTTGAAACCTGCTGTAGGCACTGAGAGGAGCCAGGCCTGGAGCGTGATGACAGAGACCAGACCTGGCCAAATAGAAGATCCCCCCCCAATCCAATTACCCTGTTCCTCTCTTTTATTTTCTCCTCTCCTCCCCTCTCCACTCCTCTTTTGACGGCCCTGTCTTAGCAGGGGCAGCAGCTAGTGATGGCAGTCCTGGCTGCTGTTGAAGTGGCTGGCTGCTCAGTTTTATGGATCAGAGGAGGATGCAGGCAGGATTATAAGCAGCAGGTTATGAGCAGCAAACATGGCAGGCCAGCTCCGATTTAGGAGGGTTATGTAAATGTGCTTGTCAACAAAATATGTTTTTCTGCCCTCAGTATTTTCTCTCTCTTTCTCGGTGGAAAAGCCGGATCGTTTTGGTGTGAGTAATCAGTGTGGAGCTAAAAGAGAAGATTGTTATGGGGAACGATGTGTAGACGCCGTAAATGTTTAATTTTCTCTCGTATCCAGTACTCATTCATCGGAACTAGGGGCAAGGGAAGGTATTTACTGAAGTCTTTATGAGGCTGAGATTGAGAATACATTATAGAAAGAGATGTTCATTTTAGTTGGAGATAGCAGACAAAGTAACACAGCGAGAGAACGGTCGAGAGTTTTAAGATGGCAGAGATACCTTTCGCCATGACCTCTACCGCTCTGAGACAGAAATATAGCTCAGCAGGTCTTGCCTAATGGCATTGATCATTACAAGAATACCTCCTTCAGACCGGGTAAACAGCGCTCCAGACACATGGTTAAGTACTAAGACTCAGCTGTGGAAGTAAATATGGCCTGAAAGGCGCATATAACAATCAATCTCAGTGGAGCTTTCAGATCAGCAGCCATTTTTTTTCTTTTTCTCACACAGAAATCAAACAAAAATAATTATGAGTGCAGTTACCAATCATACAAGCGTGTGTATGCTTTATTGTGATGACTGAGGGATGGGAGTACTTATTTGTGTGACAGAGACGCAGCTCATATTGATCATTAGGTCGTCACGGTGAAGTTCTGAATCCTCCCTCCTCTCTCATTGTCTTCCTCCCCTCCCCTCCCCTCCCACCCATTTAGCCTGCCACTTTTTCAGCAGAAGTTTAGATCTCCGGGCCAATGTTTAATTCATTTGTACTAATGTCTTGCTCACTCTCGTTCTCCTTCACTCTCATGCGCTGGCTCACCAGCCGATCCCCTGCAGTTCTCTAATAGAGTTATTTTTCCTTGTGCCTCACTCACTTGCACCCACACTTCACACTGATGACTCTTTCTTCTTCCGTTTTTGCCAGTGAAGAATAACAGTTATGGTTTACATGCTTCGTCAGCTCTGTTTGGGGTATTTAAATAAGGTTCAAATCTTTCGAAGAACATTAAAACGGATATTTTAGGTTATTGATGCGTCACATTATGGCAAATGTCGGCAAACTGTGTTTTCTTTTTAGGTGGGGGGGGGGGTTAATTATGTTTTGCTTGGAAATATTTTTGAATAAGAAACTTTTGTTTGGAAATATGTATGTATAGAATCCTAGTTAACGTACCCTCAGCATACGCTCATTCATTTAGTTTCTGGTCTTTGAGGCTAAGTCGTAAACTTTTCTCTTCCTCTCCACTCTCATTCAACTTTCTCACTTTCCAGTTTTTCATCCATCTTTGTTTCCTCTACGTATAGTCCTACCATTCAACATTTTGTATTCCTTTTTATGTGCCCCTGCCGCTTTGTGCCTGCCTCTTTCTTTGCCAACATTTGACAGCATTAAAGGTATGTACAGTTGTGTAAAAATATTTTGGGAGCTGCTGTCTAATCAACAATGAGAAAACATTTCACTCCTTTTCCTCCACATACACATTTATCAATAGACGGACTGGAATCCGTTAGTTCTCTATGTGTGAAAATTGAGTATTTCAGAAAATCATAGAAAATCATCTCATTACATTTTCAAACACATTAATCACATTTTAGGTAAACACAGGTCACAGTGAAGGTTGAGTGTGCACTTCAGGAGTGAAGTCTTTATATAGTCACACTGCATGTTGGTATCTCTGATATATACATCGTTTATGAGTGAGTCTTGAGTCGGGCAGGGTATAATTTTTTTTTTGGACTTTACCATTACTAATTTTTTAATATAAGTTTTTCAACAAAGCTTTTTTGTTCCTTTTGCTGAAGTTCTTAAGGATCCAAACATAAAAAGGCAAGCGAGAATTGTTGCTCCGAAATTGGTGTTAACGTCAGAATTTGTTTCATCAAAGTAAACAACATTATCAATCGGACCAGACATTCAGCACCAAAACGTGTTGAGGTTTGACACCCAGACCAAGTGTTGAATTGAATATTAAGTAAATTCAGGTTGACATAGTACGATTTAGTTACCTGCATGTGAGCAGTAGTGAGTTAGTCACCGATATTGACTCAAATCTCGGGTCTCGATCGGGTATCAATGACAGTGGGGCCGATATTGTCAACTCAGTTATATGTTTATTTATTTACTAAACACATTATATCCTGGAATTTGTATGTGTTTTTAAGTTTTGACAATACTGTTGCTGCATCAAAAAAGTTTAAAATTTCATAGGAATTCCTGTTCAATCTGAGAATTTCTTACCAAGTTGCTGCTAAATTATTTAATAATTTTGTTAATCCAGGTTATCAATTGTTACATTTTGTTTTACAAAGTATGTAAAGCAAAGTTTAAGTCAAGCCTGATGTTTCCTTAAGCATAAAGTAATCATCCCATTATCTTCCACATAGTGGGCCAGACAGCTCATTAATTAAACGCTGGTATCTGAGCGGTACTCTGTATCGGCCGACAGTCAAAGGCCAGCTATTGGGTGTCGTGCCTAAAAAAAAAAAAATCGTATCGGAGCAACGACTCCATGTGCAGGCGAGGCTGTGCTGTGCTCATTCGTCTATCTGCATTAGTGTGAGACTTGGGTGAACTTTCTTTTGTACCACTTTTCCTTGAAGTCAACAGACATGCACACACCCTCTCCCACTCCTGACATCTCTCCCTGTAGGCCAGATTGCAGAGCGCTTGGGGCCATGTTGTTTTGTCTTCTGACGAACGGACGGACAGACAGACAGAGAAAAGAGAGACTTACCCTGGCCAGTGATTACGCCAGTTTGACACCACAGACATGGGAAGGGGGTAGTGAAAAAGGCACCGTAGAGAACGGTGTGGAGATGATATGAATAACAATGTACGTGGTGTGTCTCCCTGGACCCTGATAACCTGCAGACCTGAGCCCTGTCCCTGTGACAGGCCGGCCTTTGTGGCCACTTTATCCCGCCTGTACACTTGTAAGGTAGAGCCGGGATAATCGCACCTAATCTAATTAAGGCTAAAGAGGGCCATGACTGAGGCTGGCCAGAAGCAGACTGGGCACACTCACACACACATCAACAAACACAGCTCGGCAGTAAAATCCTGTTTGCATCAGAAAAATAAGGTTGTCATATTGATTATGCAAATAAGGGACTAACCGGGGCTAACTGCCTCTCGGCCAGCCGGTTACAGCTGACACGGACTAAAGACAGGAAGAAAGGATTAGGACACATTCAGCTTGCTTTTTTCTTTCTCGTCTTGTTTTAGGTTGAAAAAAGCCTTGTTACCCGTTGTGTATATGGAGGTTATTTGTGGGAGAAAAGGAAGACTTCTGAAATTAGTTTTTTATATTTCCAAGTTACAGTAAACATGCAGAACATGACCCACACATACTTCCTTTGTAACAACTTGTATTGCTAGGATTATAAGTGCATGATTTAATATATTTGAGGTTTTGTGACATTATGGTGAGCAGTAATTTGTAACACTGCTCTGACGGCAACGACGCAACTAAAAACAAGCAAACAGACAGCTTCATATATTCAG
>NW_027175931.1:11744122-11761622 GCF_023055335.1 Clinocottus analis | reverse complement strand
ACCCCTCCTTTTCCCACTGACCATTCTGTGTCGAGCTCTCTTTCACTTTCTGTCTTGAAGCTGGTTTGAGGGTAAAAGAGAAGTAATCTGTGCACAAAATATGCCAAGTTCCCAGAAAAGTAATAATGCAGTGTGTCCTGTCCAGCTTCACAATCTTCGTCGTACCAAATGCAGAACGTGATGATAAGCAACTGTCGGTATCGCCTGATATTAAATGTGCTAAACAGTGCGTCCATAAAATCTCGTACAATGTTTAGTCGCTTTTTTTTCATTGCAGTGCTGTTTGTCCTGCCCTTGTATAATTTGATTCAAGAATACGTTTGCCACTTCCTAGTGCTCAAGTCCAAGATCAGTGTTCATCAAACAAGCTTCTTGCTAGCTCACACATTTGAACACTTGTGTATCAGAGCTGACATGCAGCCTTGTGCAGTACATGAGAATTGTGGGTGTATCTCGACATGGAGAACACTTTCTGGACAACATGGGAGAAACAAACAGATGGTATGGCAGAACAGCAAAATTTGTTGCTAATATATTAATAAAAATTATTTTCTGTCTATTTTCTGTAATCATTCTATTGATGCATTTTGTTCTAAGATGCAGCTTTCTCTTGATATTCTATTGCAAACGTAAACAACTTTGTCTGGTGTGAGGCGGCTACAATTGTAAGAAGATGGCAAAAAGTGAAAAGGTTTTACCTTAGGAATCTTTATAAACAGAATATGTTGGCATCGTGACCAGATTTGGGCATCTGAAGAGTTTTGTAGAGACCATGTGTGTAAAAGTGGTTGAACGTTTTGGCCGGAATGTAATCTCTGAACCCACCGGCTACTGCTTGATGATGAATTTCGATTTTGAATGGTTAAAAATCAGCTTGTAAACTGGCTACTTGTCTACCCTCACATCTCGAGATGCCACTTGGACTGTAAACAATGAGCAGGGCACGGAAAAGAAGTTGTGCCCCAGATATCCGCTGACTTCAACGGGACCCCAGGAGTAAAGTCCTTTGCCCCCGTAGGCTTATCGGTTGTGAGACCGATAGCCGACGTGTTTCGAGATTGCTTGTCCACTAATATGACATCCTAGTTGCCGCGTACCATCACAGCGTCGGATGTGACCGCAGCATAAGTACAATTATTTTTAATGTGCCACAAGTTCAGTGTAAAATAAACGATGGGTCTGTCGAACCTTCCAGCATGCTAAGCCCGCCACACCGTATGACAGATGTCTGTCTGTTGACTTCATCCCTGTCTTTCCATGTCTTCACTTCATCTCTCCCTCCATCTCTCCCTCCCTCGGAGTGCCAGGGCTATAATGTGCTCCTATGGTTGTAGTAAGCAGGCCACAGTGTCTCTGAGGCCTTGTGCTACACCACCATTACTATCTGGCTTGCCTCCACTACAAATTGGATGAACAGGCACTGACACATTTTCAATATTATTACATTAAACCAAGTGGATTTTGATTGATAACCTAATATTGGCCTAATGCAAAACATCAATCATGGCAAGTATATTAATTATTTAATATTGTGGTGTAATTCAGAAATCGATGCTGCCTCTGCGTTGAAGGCACAGAAAGCGGTGGGAGGGAGGGAGAGAGATAAGGAGAAAAGGAAAGCTCTGTCCCTGAAGACCTCAGCAGATTATATGATGTTTTGAAAAGAGAGATGAGGATGTAAAATGGAGTTGTGTGTGTGTATGTGTGTGTGAGCGCGCGCACGCCAGCTGTGTGCATCTAATGGATAGAGTGATCCCTTCGGCCCTGGTGCGAACAGTGCTGGACAGCTTGCCCTTGATAAAGTCCAGACGAGATGACAGAGTGGTGGATTAAATGCAAGTGAAGAGCTTAATAAAGATTGGATCACAAAAATAAAAGACAGGATGAAAAAAAAATAATAGACTTGGTTATAAAAAGGAGTGCGAGGGGAGAGAGAGGCGGAAGAAGAAAATAAGCGAAGGGAAAAGACTGGAGGAGGAAGGATCGAGCGCTGCGTCTCCCCTGTGTTAGATTGTTTCTCACTAATTGTGCTTCATTAGCGGATTACACACACTGTCACCACGGTAACAAATGTCTTGCTGTCTGGTTTGCCGGGCGCCCGTCATGTATAATGAATGTGGCGGGATGTTTGTCAGAATGTAATGTAATTATAGCGAGATGAAGTTTGCCTTAAGTGGTTGACTTGTCTGCATGTGGCTCAGTAAACATCCTTTCTTCACCACTTCTTCTCTTGTTGTTTCTTACTTTTGTGAATGTTTCAGTTTAGCAGTGCAGTCATTCCTTTGTCCTGTTGTTTAGAAATGTTGATAATACCTGGGACCTGGGCTGATGCATGGCTGGATGGAGGGAGGCAAGGATGAAGGAATGGAAGGAGGGAGGGATGGATGGAGTGAGTTAGGAAAGGAGGGATGCAGTAGGGATGGAGGGATGATGGATGGATGCATACAGGGAGGGATGGAGGGAGGGATGGAGATGTGGGTGGGGGTGGGATGGATTAGACAGTATGTAATTTTAGAGATGGTGTAGATTTACACTGTGATGCTGCTGGCTGCATTAGCAACTGAAGCCTGTCGATAAGCCTTCCTCTCTAAACACACACACACACACACACACACACACACACACACACACACACACACACACACACACACACACACACACACACACACACACAGTGAAACTACACGGCCAGGGTGGAGTTGTCAGTAATGGGGGCCAGAGTTGGGTGGGGGGGTGCAGGGGCCTGTTTGTGTTCTCTTGATCTGTTGATTTCCACTGCTGCAAATTTGAAATGTGCCAAAATAGCATCTATTATTTACTGCCAATTTGCTCTTTTTAAAACCGAATGCCCCCCCCCCCTTTCCTCTTCTTCCACTTCCATGGCTCGCCATTCTGCCGGTGCTAGCCTGATAATCATACACACATTTTTTTTAATAATTCACTGACAATAAACTCTTGAGTTCTTTTCCTGTAGTTGGCAATTATTATTATGGCTGCCAACAGTGCGGCAATAATATCAGCTAACCTCTGACTGTGTGTATGCAAACGCACACAGTACTCCAGTCTGAAAGGATACAATTAGGATAATTTTCCTTTTGCTTTACAAAAACCTTTTTGATGTCATGGAGATCAATTTCTTGCACAACCATTTCCATCCGGCTCATAACTGAAAAAAAAATCAATAAAATGGTTATGACCATTGCTTACTGTATTTACTAGAGCTGAACAATTATCCTCTAAATAGCACAATTGATTAATTTAGTAATTTTAAAAACATTTAAAAATAAGATGGTGACTGGTTTCAGGTTCTTAAAATAATGAATATATAAAATTTATAATTTTGAACTTTAGAAACTTGTTATGGTGATTTGCTTTGCCATTTTCTGACATAATATAGGAAGAAATCAGAGAAAAGAAAATAATGAGTTGATTAATGAATAATGAAAAAAAGAATTTAGGCTAATCAAAATTAGCTACAAGTATTGTTGCACACAACGTTTAAAATATTCATTGGTTCTGAAATGTTCATCCAAATACACTTGAATAGAGATTGTTCTCCTCTCTCCCTTATGTGTATTTATCTAAGTGTATTTTTTTTCCAAGAATGTGTGTATAGCTCTGCAAAAAAAAAAAAAACGTTTTGTGTCTGCGCTTCATTTACAGTATTGTAAATGTGTTGTTGTGTTGCAGGGAAGCCGCGAACATCAAAGGCAGATTAGAACATCTGGTAAGTTCTATTTGACACCCCACTTTTATCCTCCACAGCACACACACATGCACACACAAATACACAGACACACACACGCACTTTGATATCTGCATTCCTAATGAAACCTCCAGCATTGGAGCTGAATACCTGCAGTTCCAGGCATGGAAAGAGAGGCACAGAGTAAACACAGAAAACAGGGATAGAAGCAGGGGAGTGTGCCTCTTAGGGCCTGGTCCACCTTTTATATTAGTTTCATTTATCCAAAATTCACACATAATTTTGCATTTTGTCGTGGATATTTTCAGGACTTCTGCATGTGTGCGTACCTGTTCTCACATGGACAAATGAGTGGAAAATCTTATTTTTTTAAAACTTTTTTCCCCTCACACACACTCCTTCCTTCTCCCTCTCCCTCGTCCTGTCAGCATGGGGCCTTCCCTCAGTCTTCTCCCATCCTTGAATCGGGAGCCTGCTGGAAATGCTCTCCGGGGACTGCCCTGAAAATTTAATAGCCAACGTTCCCAGCGTTTCTCTTACTTCTCTCTTTAATTCGGGGTCAGAAAGCCGTGCAACAAAGTGAAAAGGTTCTCGCTCCTCTTTTTGGGTGGGAAGGATCCGAGGTTGGATGTGCCCCATATTCCAGGGGATGAATTATAGACAGGGGTCAGCGAGGGTCCTGGCTCTCCGTGGATGTCACATGCCCTCCCTCCCTCGCCTCCCTGCATACTAAACCTGCAAGTCCCAGCACCTTACGCAAATGACCCCCCCGCCCCACCACGCGCTACGCAAATGACCCTGAATATGCCACACAAATGACTGACCCTGAAATTCAAACGGTTTGCAGTAACTCTCAACCTGAGCGAGCAGCAGACCATATAATAAAGTTCACCTCGGATCTCAGCGTTGGCGTGCTGAGTCACAGCATTGTTGCATTTTATTGATTGTTATCAGAACTCTGATTGAACCGGGAAAAGACTGGGGGGATTTTGCCAGCAATTTTCTCAGTTTACATCAAAATGGCTAATGCTATTAAAGCTATGCTTACATGTACACCTATAAGACCGTTATTAATTCATTATTTACAGCGGCCTCTTTGGTCTTGAAACCACGCCCTCGCTCTCTAGTTCACCGCTCCCTACTTCTTGTTCCACTGTGGGCATTTCTTTAGGGCACTATATAGTGCATATATTTCTCACTCGGTTCAGACACTTAAATACAATGATGGACATTAAATATAGTGCACGATATAGTAATGGTCTAGTTTGGCTATAGAGATGTCTACGGTCAGGTCTGGAGGTGTGATTGATGTGGTACTCCATAAAGGGGGGTCTGAATTATTCAAGAGAGGATTACTTGCATAAACAGTATTAATCAATATGTGTATTGGCAGTTACATCTTGGCAAACATTAGGTAATGTATGTCTTAAAGGCAAGTGGAGGAATGTGAACTAATTTCCATGAGACATAAGTGATACTGGATCAGTTTTATTGCAGAAAGATATTATGAGATTTTTCACGTTTTTACACTCGCACAAGTAACCTTGAATTTAAATGTGTATCATATTAAAATCTTGTACTAATTTGTTTGAGTTATCCATAACTGTTAATGTAAACTAGAATGTCTGATACACCGATGGGAGTAGTTTTTCACATTTGAGTGTGTTTGTGTTAATGTCTATTCGCATGTTCGCATTTGTTTCTCAGGTTTACCATCACACACACACACACACACACACACACACACACACACACACACACACACACACACACATTGGTATGTTTACCAGTGTATTTTTTTTGAGTATATATATATATATATATATATATATATATATATATATATATATATATATATATATATATATATATATATATATCTCGGGGAATTTGAACACCTGAATACTGAGTGTTTGAATTTATGGGTGTGTTTATGCTCATGGGGAGATTGCACCCCAGTAGTCAGCTGCCTGGGGAGCGCAAGACTCAGATTACGATTCGGGACAGAGAACTGTAAATAATGGAGCTCATCTTCCTCTGAGGTAGAGTTGCAGGGCTGTTCGAAAGCGCCGTTTCCCTCTGTACCTGGCACATACTGTATATATCCCTGTAGATTTCTAAACAGGCATTTATGACTTTCTGTTGATGTACTACTCTTAAGATTAGTGCATCCACCATATTGACACTTATTGTGGTGTCACCAAGCTCAAGTCATATGATCCTTTCAAGCAGGTACCTCGAACCTGGTCTCTATCAATTAATTGCTTTTAATTGATTTAGATAATTTGCAATCGTTTTGCATGCAGTCGTAAACTGGTCTGTTTACTAATAACAAAAAAAGACTGATGTGACAAACAAGCTTTTGTTCAAATAATTATTGCGCTTGATTTTTCATGATGAAAACTAACGTTGCCGCCTCCAGTTAAGTTAACTGTGAGTGAATGACTGGTGCGCTAATTAGGTGTGCAATTAAGGTTTATGTGGTTTGTTTTATTGTTCATGTTTGTTTTGTTTTACGAATTTCAGCAGATTGACTGAACGCGATAGGTAGTGATGCAGAGAAAAAGACTGAAGTTAATTGCTCCCAGTGCTCTGCGTTAGTTTCTGCTTTTGTACACCCGCACATGCACATCTAAGCACACACACAAGCACAAGTTTGAGTTGGGCTATGCCTCGCTGTGGGAGAAATGGAGCGATGGTGAAAGAGGTGGCCTACAGCAGCTAATCAGTCCAGATGCACAGCTTCTAAGAGCGAAGTAGTGCAAAGCCAGCAGCTCAATCAATACATGAGAATCCAGCCTCATCAGGATTACTGGCTCAATCAGCAGCTGTACTCATCGTTCTACCACACACACTGCCCGGGGATGGAGAGAGGTGGAGGGGGAGAACGGGAAAGGGGAGAGGGGGAGAGAGAGAACGGGAAAGGAGAGAGGGGGAGAGGGAGAACGGGAAAGGAGAGCAGAAAAGGTGGATCAGTTTGAGGTCACGAGTCACGGAAAAGTGAAATGACACATCTGTGCAAGATGTAACTTGCGTTACGTGTCGATGGGACAAAGTCAACCTTTTTTTTGTAAGGCATTGATAAGATTCTTTTTAAAGTTTGTGATTTCAATTGTGTTTTGAAATCACATTGTTTTCATGGAATTGTTTGCATATGACTGTTATTTTCACCACATTGATGAAGTAATACATTAAACGTAATCAAATTTCTTTGGGGAAAAATATGCCTCAGTATAAAATGACAAATTATAATGTAGTTGGTATGTTGCCAGTTCAGTATCCAGTGGAAATTTTTCTTGTATTTAATTTGGTAATAGTTATTTTGTAACACAAATTAAGAAGCTTAAAATGATTTCTTAAGTCTCAAAGGTCGAGCAGTAAACCTAATTTTTCCTGCCGGATTTCTTACCTGTAGTTTACACAATTAGTGAACATTACAATCTTTACCATATCTGACTCTTTGTTAAATCTGCTGTCGGAGAAATTTAATTTCTGTGTTGTGTAGTTGTCCCTTTACGAATTATACAAAATCATTTTGGCACTAAGTTTGGCACCACTGTAAACTAAGCGTTTCTTCAGACAGTATCAGTATTACTACACAAGGTTATTATTCAACCTTTGCTTTGTGTCTTTTGTCGGCCGGATGGTAAAAAATACTTGAGTAACTCAGTATAGGGAGAACATACATGGGTTCACCATCAATGGAGCAAGGTATTACAACATTTTGGGGGCATTATGGTTCTAAAGTAGCTTCCCTGGTAGACGCCCTCCACTTTATTTCATGTGAAAATGTAGCTCTGAATTGATGATGTGCTCTTTGTCACAAAGTGTGTTTAGTTTGTTTCATCTGAAAAGGCAGCATCACCAGGCTACATTGCACACGGCTTTCTTCAAGCATGGCTGATGTCGTTCCGGTGTCCCTCGGCGAGTTGAAGAGTTTACTGAGGCAAATAGCCTTGTTGGCCTACTGACAGATAGGCGCCAGCAGCTGTAGTCAGGAGGACGACACACTCACACACCAAGAATGTGAAGAACCCTCTTGAATGACTGCCTCAATATGGCCGTGAGTTGACATTGAGCTGTCAGCGTAAAATTCAAGAAGTTGAAGAGAGTTCAGAGCTCAGAATGTTAATAAGATAATTTATTTTCTTTCTTCTATTTCCGTCTGTAATTGTCTCATTAAACACTCGCTCTTTATCTCTCTCCATATCTCTGTCTCTTTCTTTGTTTGTCTTTGTCTCTGTCTGTCTTTCTTCCTCTCTAATATGATTGTATAGGATTAAGAGGCGAAAACAGCTCAGAGAGACAGATTCTGGGCAGATAAAGGAGGAAAAGAGGAGGCGGGGGGTGTTGATAATCTGCAAACAGATTTCCATGCTTATTACACTAATGATTTCATGATATTTGATGTGGTGGCGGGGGTGGAGAGGACGGGAGTGGGGTGGGGTGGTCTCTTTCGCTCTCATCTCGGCGGCGCGGCTAAATGATGGAGTAATTTGAGTGACCTCTGACTCGGGGCAGGCCCAGACGTAATTGCATGTCATTCTGGCATGGAAGAAGTAGAAGAAGGGGAGGGGGGGCTCCACAAAATACAAAGTATTTCCCAGTCTTTCCCTCCTCTCTCACATATCACCTCTTTTTCTGTCTCCTTTTCATGTGTCCTCATCACTGTCTTGGCCCCGTCTTCTTGACTGTCTCGCGTTGGCTCGCTGTTTGAGTGTTTCCAAAAAAACACCTCCTCCTCCCCCCAAACAAAAGAAAGATTGCATTAATTTTCAAATGATGATATTACATTAAGCGTTGAGATCTCATATATCAAAACGTGAGAACTACTCCCTTACTGTATGTGCTTCATCTTAATGGTATCGCTGGATGTCAAGGGCATGGAGGAAATTAAATCGGAAAGTGCAGATAGACCAAAGAAGATATTATCTCTGGATGATTGCAGTTTTGATAGGTATTCCAGTGAATTTCATTTTCTCCGGATGGGGAGAAGATGAGTTAGCCTGCACATTTGCTCATTTTTCTTCTACATGATTTATGTGAGTTGAGTATAAAACTCAGTCTTCCCTCCCTTCACCCCCACCGCCTTCCCCTTTTATCAGCAAGGCATACATGCATGCGCTCCCACGCACACACATGCACACAGGGTAGTAAATTACTGCCTTTGAGTTGTATCTTGGCTGGGGCAGTTTATATTTGTATGTGTACTTGTATGGTTGTATGAGGGCAAACTGGTGTGTGTGTGTGTGTGTGTGTGTGTGTGTGTGTGTGTGTGTGTGTGTGTGTGTGTGTGTGTGTGTGTGTGTGTGTGTGTGTGTGTGTGTGTGTGTGAGAATATGAATACAGGCGCGTAAGATAGTAGCAGAGCCATCAGCGGGAATGATTCCAGGGAGACGGGGGAGTGTCATTACTCAGACTTGTTTACATTCTAAATACGTAATGAAATCTTGTTGGTAATAATGACGGGAATAAAAGTTTGGGAAATTGTAAAAGTGGTGAAGTTTGAGAAATGAGCCCCGGCCTGTGAAATAGCATTTGGGGGCAGGAAACGACATTATTATGCAGTGCTCCTGCCTGCCTGAGACATGAAGATGAACTGCTGGCGGGCCATAAAATGCTGTTAGCCCTAGCCTGAAGTATGGCACATTGTAAAAGAGCCCTGATCCCATATTGCCATTATATATAAAAGTATAGCCATACACAACATTATTTTTCATATAAGATGTGCTCCGATACAGTGGCCCAGGCCCCCCAAATACATACACTGATAGGCAGATTTTTTTCCCCCTCCTTATAAAATATATAAATAAACATATTGCCATGGAACCCGTCTCTGCCCTGATCTTATAGACCTCGATATTAAAAACAGGAATATTGCATTTTCTAGGGGCTCTGTTTTCCCCTGTCCTCTTTTGGGTTTGGGATATATCAGTGTGTTTGTTTAGGGGGAGCGGGAGGGAGGCGCAGAGGAGGAAAAGTAGATGAGGAGAGAGCCTGAGCAGAATGCAACAAATGAAAGAAAATGGAAACAGATGAAGACTTTAAAAATATAATGAGATGAATATTGAGCATATCAAATCCAGCATTTCAGAGAGTTAGAGAGAGTGTATATTGAAACTGCTTATTGACAGATAATAATGGTCACAGCGGTGCAATTAAGATTAATGTTACAGTAGATGGACTCAAGCTAGTGTTTTGGAGACATTTGAAACTGTCAGGTGAGTTCACTCAAACCCACATTGAATTAACATGTTGATTCGTTTATTCCTCCAGATTCT
Organism: Clinocottus analis; assembly: GCF_023055335.1. NCBI lineage: Eukaryota > Metazoa > Chordata > Actinopteri > Perciformes > Cottidae > Clinocottus > Clinocottus analis. The sequence goes on along the minus strand of NW_027175931.1, from coordinate 11,751,635 downwards.
TTACTTTTAGGTAGAATGTAGGGAGCAGGAAGCAGCAGATAACTGTGACACAGGTTCCCAACTGAGTGTTGCAGGATTAAAAAAAATAGTGGTAACCAATCGGCATGTTTACAGTACTAATTTTATCTGTTGACCTTGAACATTTAGTTCTGTTGAACTTTGTTTCAAATGCTAATATTAGAATATTTTAAAAGTAAGCACAGAGTTTTACAGCAGGGGTGATGTTATGTCCTCACAAATTATTAAAAGGAAATAACTGTTTTGAGAAAGATTTGGTACACTTACTTAACGAGAGACGTAGACAAAGTCACCAATCTGTCGTCCTGGATTTCTTTTGTGCTTCGTGGACATACATCATATTGATAAATGTAATTGGGCTCATGTCAGCACAAAAAAGGCTTATTTTCATTATCTATAAAACTAATAATCGTCAATGATATGTGGCCAAGTAAATTTATCTAAATGGTTCAAAAAGGTTCAAAAGCACTGTGACAATAAAGTCTCTGAGCAGCGGATAAATATGTGGTTGCTCACCTAATATATCTTCAACAAGCTACACCTGCCATATCTATATTATCATATTTATCCTTTTTTTTAATCATATTTAAAAACAGGTTTATAATTAGATTATATCTAACTAATTTGTTATGTTGTCATTTTCAACATTAATCAGGAAACTTTGATTGTATTAAAGCTGCTAGATCTGAGATTGGGAGCATTTCGATTGCCTCTCAACACGTTGGCAGCTCATAGCTAACGGTGCTAACAACGGTGAAAGTGCTAACGGTGTTTACCTGAGGGGGAACGGGAGGGTAGGGTTTTTGTGACGGTGCTGGTAGTCAGGACAGCGTAACCACCATATGAGAGAAGTGTAGAGCAGTGGCCCTCCTTGTGCGGCATCCTCACATGCACTCAAACAAGTCATCAAGTAATCATCAGGAAGACCAGCTGTGCTTCGCTGTCTGACTGACAGTATCTAGCTCACCCTTCATTGCTTTAGTGTCCCGCCCACTACTCTGCTCTCCTCCTTAGTTGTTGTTCATGTCACACCTGAGCCTGGAACTGAATATAGTTGTCGTTGTTTGAGTTATTGATTGACGTAAAAGTTAACGGATGGACAGACTTTGTTCGCACAGGATGAATAAAAGTCACCTAAAGTGTCACTATCCTGCTTGCATGAGTCTTGATGGATGCTGCTATTTAAACCTTACTTTTGTAGGTCCTTCTCTATTTATTGTGTCTCTTGCTGCTCAGTCATAAATACATTCTTGCTCCGAGTTATTCATTTGGTGAGAAAGCTGTCTAATAATCTGAGCACAGTCTGGCCGCATTCGGCCTATCTGACCTTTGTTTGGCCTCCCGAGCAGGAATTTATTCATTTGCTGACCCACCACAGTTTCCTTTGTCCGATCGGTCTCGGGGCCCAATAATGATAATAGTCCCTTTGGCAAGATCATGACTACAAATAGTTGAAATTTCCTGCATGCAGTGCCTCATTATACACTGTGCAGCATTGTTTTTACCAAGCTGAGTGAGGGTTATTTATTTTTCTAATGGGATGTGTTTATTTTCGACAAATGGGACAGACGCTGGGCACTTAGGCTCAGCCGAGCGTGTCTCAGTGTGTCTGTCGTCGCTGTGGTGAGGTAAAGGAACAAGCTGGAGGCCTACCGAGAGCATGCAGGACTTCCTGGCACATTTAGAGCAAGAGTTAACCCGAGTCGAGCGGGTGTGGGTGTCAGTGCTCGCAATAACAGCCCAAAAATAGTAGGTTAATTTATGACTACTTGAAAAGAAGGAATTTTTTTAATTTTTTTTTTTTTTTAAAGGCCTTCCTTTACACCCCAGGAGAGAAAATTATGTTTTCTACTGTATGTTTTAGACATAGGCGTTGGTCTACGATGGCCAGCGTGTCACCCCACCCCGCTTTCAGAAAACAACCGAGAAGGCTTTTGCATCCAATGTCATTTGATGACATGTTGTCACACGTTGTATGACGTTCAAGCATACCCCGCCTCCGTGGCATATGATCAATTGATCGTAGGTTCTGTGGTGTGGTTCTCCTGGTATGAATGTCAAAGTGGCCACGAGCAAGACAGAGAATTTGGGAGTCCTTGTAAAGTCCTTGGCACATCTGCTATTTTGACTGACTCACCATTCGTCTTTACATTTCTACTTTGTAAACCTCCTGTCTTTGGTCCGTATTTGTCTTATTCTCCATCATCTTTTAATTTCTTCCTTTAACCTTTCCTTCTTGTCGCACTCTCCCTCCATTTGTCTCTGAAACTCTTAAGGAAAAATACATCTATCCGTCTTGTCTTTTGTGTCCCCCTCTGTCTGTTTCCTCTCTCCTCACAGTGTGATAATTTAAAGCCCCTGTGCTGCTCATATCCAACACACACTCCCACCTTACTCCCTTTAAATACAGACACACACACACACACACACAGTCCTTCCCTCCAAGTCTTATGTTTGTTTGTGCGAGTTGGGAAGGCGCAGTTGTAATTGAGGGGCGAAGCCACTTCAGATGCAGCGGGTGCCTTCTTCCCAGTGGGGGGAACACAGTTCTGCCTCTGGGGAGCACAATTAACGCCTTTTTATTGTTTACTAATGAATTACACACAGGGGAAGTGGGCACGCTTGTGTGAATTAGAGAGAAAAATGGAGAGTTTGTTGGGAAGCAATGACATGCAATGTTGTGCGTGTGTACTTGTGTGTGGGTTCTGTATCATTATGTTTGCTTCGTCGTGACTTGACTTCTAAGTATCTTTTACATCCCTTGATAGTTTGATATTAATTGGCCAGCCTTCATTTAGCTATTTAGGTAGGACGAACACGCTTGTCCAGATTTTTCTTTTTTTCCTTTTCTTTCTGCCGAATCACACATGGAAGAACACTTCTGTGATGCTTGATATTAAAACTTTTAAGACTGTTACACTCTACTGGCCACACGCCCATTATTTATGTTACAGTGTTACAGCAGGTGATTTTCCACATCACTGATTTGTGTCATAAGGACAAAAAGTTGCTTGAAAGTTTTAATGGTGGCATACAATGCAGAAGAGTTTTCTATTCTGAGGGATTCAGTGTTCTGTTACCCGCAAAGAGGTGTGTGTGTGTGTGTGTGTGTGTGTGTGTGTGTGTGTGTGTGTGTGTGTGCGCGTGCGCGCGTGAGTGTGTGTGTGGATGCATGGACTTACACATGCCTTAAGGCCTATGTAAACAAATGCTAATGTAATTACTGACGGGGGCATTTTGAAAAACTGTAACTAAGATGATTGCACAGCACACAATGATCAAGTTTGTTAAGACGTAATGTGTCATTGCTTTAAAAGACGTGTTGCACCAAGACTGATTTCTGTGTCGTGGTTATTGTTCAGCAAGCTGAGCCCTGGACCATTTAATTGGGTTTGAATCCTTCCCAGGCCAGGACTTTTATTTTATGGCATATAATCATGCTTTTGCTCTGAAGAAGATGCTTAAAAGCAAAAAAAGGCGGATTTTTGCCCATGTCACTCTTTCATGAGGGGTAATAGAAAGCGTGTGTGTATACGTCTGTGTGTGGGTGAAGGCCTCAAGTCTTTCTCCTCTTCTCAGCATAATAGTGATTAGTAATTTCAGCTGTCGAGCAGTGCCAGTCAGCGTGAGCGTGATCCACAATGTCACCTGCTACAGGGGATACACACGCACACACACGCGCACACACATTGATGTTGCATTAAGTGTGCGTCAGTCTGTCTGCAGTGCCTTGATGTGCATTCCATCTAAAATACAGCACCCTGACATCGCTACATTAAAGGGGGTCATTATATTTCCCTGGCTGCCACCGAAAGGTGACGTTTTTACAAAGTGACAAGTTTACAGTTTGATAAATCAGATTTTTAGCTGTGGGTGGGGTGGGTACCCGGGAGAAAGAATGGTGGGAGGAAGATGCAGGTTGTCTGTGGTGGTGGTGGAGGAGGAGGAGGAGGGAGGAAGCGCTGCCTGTCAGCGACGCCTCGGCCCTGTCGTCTAAATGATGCTCCCAGGCAGCAGATTCAGATCCCATCCCCATTAGCATTTAATTTCTCTCTAATCCTACACACAGTCTCCACTGCCACAAGTAACGAGGGCCGCCGCGCCATTGCAGCGCTGGGAAAAACCCTCCGAGAGCAATCTGCAGCCTACTCGCCTTTTACAGCCCTGTCGTAGCCATCATTCTCCCTTGACAATTAAGACCCTCAAATCTAATAGCAGTGATATTGGAATTACAGGAAGACCCTTTTGAGGGCATGTCAGGAAAATGGGCTGCGTCTCCCAATACAGCTGTCAACGCACAGGGCCCTCCCCCATTCATGCCCGCTAAGCGCGTCTGATGCACACACACACAGACACACACACACACACACACACACACACACAGACAGACACACACATGGGATAGGGAATATGTTGAGTCTTTGGCTGTGATCTTTGTAAAATGTGCTCTCTGTGCCCTCTTATCCAACTCTCCAAAGACTTGTTACAGCAGCTTTTGTTTTCTCTCTTCTCCTCTCACTCTCTCCCTTTGTCTCTAAATTTCTCTTCATCTCTTCCTCATTGATTCTCCCTGGTGTGTCTGAGATGTTGTTGCTTTCTGTTTTTCACCAGCAGGGTTTTTTTTCATACCGATGATTAGACTAGTAGATTGGTAAAGTTGTCCCTTGGTGCCCTGAGAGGACAGTTTAAGGGGGAACATTCACTCTCATGGTTGCAGTTAAAGATTATCAAGGATAAAAGATATTGAAGCCTAAGGGACACAACAGTTTTACAGATTACATAGATATCGTTGTCAGTGTGGAGGCTCTCTGTCCTGTTATGAACTGCTCTATGTAATAACTCAGGCAGAATGATGGGATACTAAACGGGGAGATGATCCTTTGCATTAATGAGCGTCTGTCCTTCTGAACATACTGCCCACCGACCAGCTTGAGGATCTGTTCTGTAGTTTTTCTTGATTGAAAAACTCTTTGTTAGTCAATTGTTATCTCACATTATTATCGATGACACATGTTCTGTTTTTGTTATGTGTCGGTTTCTCTTCTGCAGACTCCAGCAGAGCAGGCTAAAGTCCGAATGCGCATGGTCCTGGAGGCTGCAGGTAAGACGAGAGGATTGTTTCAGTTTCTTGTTTTGTTCCAATGTGGTTCAGATCTATTGCCGTGGTGTGACACATGTCAGATGTGGTCACTCACTCATTCAGGCATCCTAACTTAAAGTCAGAAAGTGAGAATACTGTGACGCCTCATACAGCCTCGGTCTGTAATCTGCCTCACTGTTACACAGCGCTTTCTCGTCAATATGCCTTTTTGTGGATATCTATGTCATTGGTTCAGTCAAACACTTTGCCTGCACACAAGTGTCGCATCAATTTGTTTGACTACATCCGCTGTCAGTCATAAACACTCCCGTGTAATATCACCCAAGGGTTCTGCGGTCACAAGTATTTCCGGAGTATTTATGATTTTATATTTGGAGGTATTGTGAGTATTTACTTTTATGCATATACATGACAGAAAAATTGCAGAGCTATGTACTGTTTGGCCATTTGGTGAAAGAGGCAGTCTAAAAAGTACTAAGTGTATTGATCCATCGGTTTCTTGATCTTGTAATCAATGATCAAATACAATCAATGCACAGAAAACATCATCTTCAAGATATCTTCATTTTGAAATTCCCATGGCACATCTCGTCCATCCAAAGTAATGAAATTGTTAAAACATCTTTTGGTTGTTTTTTTATATAGTTGTAACTAAATTGCCATTATATTGTCTCATATCAAATGCAGGCCACTGAGGTGAATCAAATTAAATAGTATTGTGGGAGACTTTAGCTAATGGGACATTGTTATCCAAAAGAATTGATAAAATATCATAACATGATGAAACTTGTGATTGACACCCTGAGTAACAAGGCCTTAGACTTGAAGGTGCTTACCCAACTCCTTTGTGCTGCACATAGTTCAATTGATAAGTTTTTGCGGTAGGTTCTATATGTAATGGTTTTAGATCGTATTAATCTGGTTACTGTTGTGATTAGAACAATCTAATTGTAAATCCATTTAGTATATATTACAGTGTAAATATCAAGATGTATTGATAATGTATATTGGGTAATAATATGGAGACTTCACTTTATTTTTTAGCCATATTACACCATACAAGCTTGAAATAAGCTCCAGTCTCATGTGTGCACCCTTCACTGTGGACCTGGACAGTCCTTGTACTTGTTTTCCTACACACACAGTCACGACACCCCGCCACACATACACGCACATGAGCACACGCACGCATGCATGCACACAAACACACACACACATGCACACACTCTCTTCTGCTCTCCTCTCTGAGTGCTTCTGGGCCCATATTCACTGCAGCTTAATTTCAAACACTCCTCCCAGTACATAAGTCATAGTTGTCACCATGCACGCGGTGTATATATTCCAGTGTGTATTCGAGGGCTAGAGTTGCAAGCCAGATGTGACAGGCAGAGATTGACTGTGGAGAAAGATGTCTTCATGTTTACAGTCATGCACGCACACCCACACACACCCACACCCACACCCACACGCACACACACACATACACGCACACACACACACACACACACACACACACACACATACACACACACACACACACACACACACACAGTCTCAGCACCTCAGAACACAGCTCTAATTTCACCACAGGAAATATATGAAAGAACCAGCATCTATACATCATCTATAAAGCACCCGGCAGCCACACACTAACTTCACTTAAGACTTACCTGATTGTATGCCACAGATCAACGCTGCAATTCCTTTCTGTGATTTCGCAGATTTTTTACTTCCTGAAGCATGCTTTACATACTTCATCATACTTTGAGACATAGTTTACATAAGATAATTTGGAATATTTGGAAGTGGAGGACAATTGGACTTCTGTGTTCTGTTGCTTAATTATTTTCTCAATTGTACATTAGACACACCCCGCTCTCTCCCTGCCACCTCGAGGCTTAATGTTGCACTAATGGTGGGGAAGCATCATAAAATTGAGCATGTGGCTTTGAGTGCAGTGGGCCAGACTGTTGCAGACACAGACACAGGCCCAGAGCCAAGCGTGGGACTAGTGGAGAGGGTTTAATGCACTGGACATGTCTCTGGTTTTCTTCTTTTTCTATGGAGGCTTCCAATAGAACAGGTTTATGGTCTAGTCATAGATAGTCTTAACCAGTGAGCCCATTCTGGCCTGTATCAGGCCGCCATATGCATGTGATCAAAATATGTCATAACAATCTATAGTAAAAAAACAATTGGACAACAGATTTCTACTTGGTAAAGAAGTTTATATTTTGTACTAGGACTGATTCATCATGTTATTTCTGCTGCTTTTCTTCTGTTTTGTTAATCATTGAGTGCCCTTGCTAATTAACGTCATGTTTTTATAATTTGATGTGAGGCAAATCTTTTTTTTTCTGAAGTCCTCTGACCCCGCAGCTGCGAAGCTGCCCA
>NW_027175931.1:11689122-11741622 GCF_023055335.1 Clinocottus analis | reverse complement strand
TCAAGAAACCCACATGCACACTCTTTCTCTGGAGCTCTCCGCTTCGTTCCTCTGTCTTCCCCTTGTGCTTCCAGGACCCGCTGTCCCTCCCACCGCTGCAGCCCACCCCCTTAGGCCCTGACAGATGTGTGCTGAACAGACCACATACATGGAGGGTGTCACCTTACCCCCTCTGGAACTAAAGGGCTAATGCGCCACATTTAGGAGGCTGCCGCCCTTTGTTCTGCCAGGAAAAGAGGTGACGGGGATGGGGAGACTGAGACAAGACCCAGTGCTTTACATGGCCTAAGTCTCCTTCTTCATATCCCTGGCCTGTCTGCATTTTTTCTGTTTCTCTCTCTAAACTTTCTTCCTTTCTCATTCTTTAAATTTTTTCTCTGCCACCTCTGTACTTTAATCATCATCTCTCTAAGCCTCAGCAGTTACCGCTGATTTGCTGGACAGGATTTGTTAGGCAGTGAATACCAGTTATCACACATTACTCATCTTCGTCACATCAACGTCACTCTGGTCGTACCGCCACTTTTCGTATGACATGACTACTGTGATTGTCACAAACGCCACTCAGCAATGACCTTCATCTCAAAGGGGATTTTTCTGTAAAAACACAAGGGAATTACCCAATAATTACTCCTAACCACATGTTCTCTTTGCTAAAGATGTTATTGTAACAACAGCAGCAGCACATCACAAACAGACGTTGAGCAGTTTGAAGTGTAAAGAAATATTTTGCTGTCAAGGTGTGTTTTGGAGGCAAAAGATGGTAAACAACTTAATAACAGCTTTGTAAAAAAGGAATATGGTTATTTTCTTGCAAGGTTCAGGGGGTGTTTTTTAGTGTTCTGCTATGTCGTGCAATATTACTGCTGCTGAATTTAGATTTCTTAATGGAATCATAAAGGTTCAGTCAAACATCAGAAAGAGCAAAAAAAAAAAGGTTTAAAACAGCTAATCATGACTCAAGAAGTAAAATGATTAAAACATCTTGGTCTATTGAGAAACCGGGCTAATGTTTACCCTGCAGCACTTTTTAAACGGCAGTTATAAAGGCCTCAACTTAACGGATCAGCAGAGATGCTTCCAGGTTAGCTGTATTAGAGGGGTTTAGTTTGATACAGTCATTTTTGTTTCCTTTCTTTTTGGTTTTGTTGGTTTGAACTAATTTTGAATTCAAGCTTAACGCTATAATTGTAACAGCCTCCATCATATTAAAACAAACAAAACAATTACACAACAGAAATCCCCTATGCATCCTTGCAGGAATGTGTCTCCTGACGTCCCTTGGAAGGATAATGGCGCAGGGATGTCCTGTAATTTAGTCTCTGTAGCCATTGATCAGCTGGATTTATGTGCCATTACCTCACTGTTCCAGTCAACAGTCGTAATTATGTCTCAGAGAGAGAGAGAGAGAGAGAGAGAGAGAGAGAGAAAGAGAGAGAGAGAGAGAGCTCTCCAGTTACACAGAACCCAAATACCTGAATAAGCTTTTATCTAACAGCCCCTGCTGCTCACTTAATAGCAGATTGACACTGGTGGCGGACCGACTGATCTCCTGATGATAGAGGTGGATGGATGGATGGATGGATGGATGGATGGATGGATGGATGGATGGAAGAGTTCGTCAAGCTCCGTTCGAGAGACATACCTCACAGTAAGAGCCCTGTGCCTCAAGCTGTTGGTCTGACCCCTCAAAACAAGTCTGTTTACGCTATAAAATGTGCGTGAGAGTTTAAAGTGTGTAGTGTTTGAGCTGGATCTCTGTGGTCTTCTACACCTACAACTGGATTGTATTTATTTTGGTAAGAAATAAGCCTTCCAAGTCAAAGGTGTCTGTCAATGGTGGGGCGGACTGAGTGACCTAAGGACTGTATGGATCAGGGTTTTATTTACAATTGATTTTTGGTTTGTTTTATGGGTATAATAAACTCAGGTCATGCTGTGCCCTGGTTTTCTCTTTGCTACAAGCCAGGCCTCTTCTCTTCCTACCTTCCACTGTTTACTGCTGTTTTGCAAATTTCAGGCTAAAATAAAAGCTGAAACAATTAATGATAATAGTTCATCAAAAGAAGATGCATCTGCAACTATTTTGATTAGTGATTAATGTGAAATTAGTGTTCACATAATTAATGTAATTTCGTAAAAACAAAATGCCAAATCAAAAGAGGTTCCAGCTTCTCAAATATGATATTGGCTGTTTTTCACACTCTTTGTGTATTTTATACTGTTGTTACAACTAAATAAAACATTTGGGTATGTCAACGTCTGCCTTTTTGATTATTTGCGAATAGTAAAAAACGTGCAACTTGCGGCCCTAATTCAAATAAGGGAATCGATTACAGCTGAACTTATTTGTTTATTTCATTGATAACCAGCTAACAAGAACAATGAGTGTTCAATTTGATAACGGACTGATCTTTTTGGTCATATGGCAAGAAGTAATGCCAAACTGGTTCCAGCTTCTCTCATTTGGAAATAGATGTAACTGCATTTATATCATTGTAGATTGAATATATTTGGGTTCAGATTGTTTGTTGGGCAAAACAAAACATTTGAAGACTTGGGAAATTCTTACATTTTCTGACATTTCATAGAGCAAACAATTTATCCTGCTTTAAATCCCCAAATCAAATCGATGCCTGTTCCATCTAAATCCTGTAGTTTTAGTACCTGCTTTGACCGGCAATGACAGCAGCAATGACCAGAACATTTGCAACTGAACATCAACAAGCATGCCAATGAGAAAGGCTCATTCCTCTTTTTCTTGTGTCCAAGCACATTGACAGAAATGATATTGAAATAGAAACGAGGCACAAAAATGTCCTTCTCAAGCCACAACATGAGCAGGCAGGTCCCTGCTTTCATTGCAAAATGACTTACTTACCTCTGACTCTCTGCAGAACAGACTATTCTTTCTGCTTGCGTCCTCCGTCATTTGCTTCCTTGGGTTTTTGCTGAAAATCACTGCACATACTCATCTGAAGGCCATCAGTCTGCAGCATGGTTTGCATCTCTTCCCGTATCACCTCTCTTGTGTGTTTCAATGACTAACTTTAATTTGGAGATCACACAGACTTTTCGGGGAACCCTCTTCGTGAAATGTCTTTTAATGTGAGGCCCCCTGTTGCGTTTGGTTCTCATGTCAGCCATGGCCGGTGACTGGACAATAAGATGTAAAGCTCACGAATTGTCACAACTGCAAAATAGCCTTAAAAACATTTGTAACTTCTAACTTGATCAGCCTCTTTTCTATTGGAATACATTCTCATGCAGTCCTGCTTGTAATGAACCTAACAGCTCAACCTAACAGAGGTCACACTGACTTCATTACAATGTGTTCAAGCTCTAGTTTTTGGTGAGCAATCTTCAATAAATACAAATTTTTTTCACAGCAATCTAAAATAAATATTTCAGAATTAATTATGGCCTGCACTATGGACTCCCTCAAACTATCTCTAAGTAGCTAATAATACAATTTATTACATAAAACATACCAATGTCCAGGTGTATCTTCCAAAGCAAATATTAAATTAAAATTCAATCACTATTTCCTAATTACTTCAATGTATTCAAGTAACCACTATACATGGCAAAGTAAAAGGGTGACATTTATAATTGCTGTGGTGAACACTCATTTAGGGACTGTTGAAAACTATTATTTGGGACTGTGGTGAGAAACCACAGTAGTTGCTGTCCATTATAGTTCTATCAAAGAAAATCAGAATCGGCAAAAATCAGAATCGGCGGGTCAGAAATCTGAAAACTGGAATTGGAAAATGCAATCTGTGAATCTCCAGTGAACAATATATACTGTACTAGAGGGAGGCACTTAGAGGAAATTCTCTGATTCTGTTTATGCGTATGTGTGAGAGTCAGAGATTGAGAAGGCTTTGTTTTTCTTCTGTGGGCAGATTTCAAACAGCATCTGGTGAGCGCTTGAAAAAGACCGCCATGAGTATGTTCAGATACAAACTGAATCATTTTTGCGCCCTCCTTCCCCCCCTCCTTTTTTTCTCTCCTCCTTGTTGTCAGCGTTTAGAGACACATGGTGAAATATTTACCTCCTCCTTCCCCCCCATCTCTCTCTCTCTCTCTCTCTCTCTCTCTCTCTCTCTCTCTCTCTCTCTCCCACTCTGCTCTCAACATCTAGACATTTCCATAACAGAAAAAGAATATTTTTAATTTGCTGCTTTCCATAATTTTGCAACATATGGTATAAATGATTTTGATGCAAATGTATGTGCTAATTATTTGCAGACGAGCCTTAAATAGGCCAGCCATTGAAGTGGAATGAAAGCAAATTTGCAATCACCTTAAATTTTGCTAACCATTTACTGTTAAGTAAACTTTGCTAAGTAATTTAATTACCTTGGACCGCTGGCAGGCGCTCAGGGCTTTTTCGGGAGGAAGGCTGAATGCAAAGAATGCAGAGTGAGCGAGATGAGAAGGGGAGAGTAAAGCCGGTGTGTACCGCTAACCACAGTGTTGGTGAGTTGTCACCATGTGGAAGCTATGAAGGTTTTGTTGCTTAGGCACCATTGCAAGGAAAAGGAGGCGAAGGACTGGACCATCTCTTTTGCCAAGTTTGCGTGTTTGTAAATGTCTGTCATGGATGTAGCTGTCTTATTGGCCCCGGACTGGACATAAATGGATTGCACCAAAGTGTGATAATTTCTACCCTCTGACACATTATTCTTCATGTTCGGCCAGGGCTGCACAAAATTGCCAGAAACGTAATTGCATTTAGCCGAATATTGCGGCAATGGTTGTTAATCATGATTCAAATCAGTAACTTTATGCCCACATTTCCAGTGCCTCTGTGGCAACGTATTCGAAGTGTCTTTTTGCAAAAATATTCACACCATGGTTGTCTTCACGTGTTATTGATTCACAACATTGAATGAAAGTATATTTGGTGCGATTGAACACCGAATATGATCAGGGACACACATTCATCATGGCTGGTACAGCCAGTTGGTTTTAACAAGTCATATAATTGGTTATAGGGAGATCGCCTGTTTTCAATTTCTCTCTATGCTATAATAGACTGGTTGCTTGCGTTCCCACCTTTACCCAGTGCAACACAGGGACACACCCCGGCTGCCCCCTGTGACCCTGAATAAGAATAAGCATGTATAGAAAATGGATGGATGAATGTTCAACGTTCCAGTTATAGATGGATGAAGATGGGTTGCTGCTGCAACCTTGGCCTTCGTGCACTCATCACACTAGATTCTCCTAATGGCTCTTTAGGTGATTCAATTGATTGGTTGTACTACTTTCAATGGTAAAACAGCTACAAGGCTTGTTTGGTGTCACTTCGTCCACAGTTGAAACATCTTCTAGTTAAAGACACTTAACACATGTTCGCTTTTTATAACCAGTTGTTTATTGTTTTGTTTTTTATTACATCCAACATTTTGTCCGATAAAGTTCTTTTGCCCTAATTACTTTACGACTGTTGTTTTATGAAGCTCAGGTCCATACTTGCACATATTTGACCTCATATTACTTTAATGTGCTACATCCATGCTTGATGGCAGGTGTAAATGCAGATAAATGGCAGGAATGAGGTTGTCAAGTCACAGGACAAGCGATAGCTTGCAGTGTCCCATGTGAAAGTAGGGTCTTGATTTGATAGTGCAGTGTTTGGAGGGGGACAGTAGCTCAGAGGTTAGAGTGGAAAATTGCAAGGTTGGTGGTTCAATTCCTTGTTTTGTTTGTGTGCATTTCACACATTGGTTCAGCCTTAAGGACACACACAGACAGACACATCTGGTTCTATATGGACAATGTAGAGAAAACAGTGATATCAAAATATTAATATAATGCTTTTTTTAATGAGTTGTCTTGAACATATTTTTCTGTGATCACATAAGACCACTGTAAAGAACAATTTTAGGAAATACAATATGTATATTCACTTTTTTTGCCAAGAGGGTTGACACCACTCATCAGCAAGTCTGTCCAAAGGCAACAAAATCTTCCTCCCAGCACCTCTAAAGCTCACAAATTAACACGTTATGTCTCTTTTTATAATCTGTACAGAAAGCTAAGTGTAAAAAGTTGTGTTTTACAGGGGGTTATGTGCCAGACACTTTCTTGGCCGGGAGCAGGCAAGAAAACAAATAACCGGATTTTCCAAAATGTCCAGCCGTTGCTTTCAGGTTCCATGGAACGTACAACATGTGACGCTATAAGCTATAAATTGTCATATAATGCAGATAGAAGTGGTTCATATTTTTACAGCTATATTCAAAGCGGCGTTGGATGTTGTTATTTCTAAAAGTCAGCGGTATGGGGAAAAGGGCAGATTTTCCATGAACTGAATCAGAAAGCTGCAAACACACATGAAGCTTTCCATGATCAAAAAATATATCTATTTGTTATCATCATCTTCATCAGTTTCTGTGTGTGTGAGGGGGTGCTAGTGTGCTCCAGTGTGTGTTTACTGTCTGTGTGTATGTAGGTTTATAGAATGTGTGTTTTTATTTGTTACATTCGCAGGTTTAGCCGCTTTTATAACAAGCTCGCCCACTGATTTCATTTTGTAATAAAACTGTAAGAGACATTTTCATGTACAAGGCTGTCTTTTGCTATCATACTTAACCAACTGTCATTTCAAAGGAGTCAATACTTCTCTCAAAAGTTTGAGTTTTTTCTCTTTTTTTCCTCCTCATCAATCTGTCCTTCACTCATAGCAAAGTTAAAACAGCTTCTTCTTCTCTCCTTTCACACCAGCGAGGCTCCACAGACACACACAGGAAGGCAGAGGCTGGGATGGAATTGAAGTAATAAAAACTCCTTTGTTTTAGTTTGTATTGGACCATTCATCATCACTTTATTTAATACGCAGCTGTAATTGTGCCATCCCCAACCATCACTAATGGCTGTGTTCGTCTGTGTTTGCTTTGTTGATGGAAATGAATGAAATTAGGATAAACAACCGCGTAGTCGCGTGTAATCAAGCCCTGATTAATGTACCAGCGTTTCAGCGCCATTTCTCATTCCACAACACCTGATATCTTTCCCATAAACAAATTGTGTTTGTCTAAATGAAGAAATTAAATGACGCATTTGATGAGTTTATGATTGACCCGGTCTGGCTCGTGGCTCATTATTCTCTGTCGGTTGAGGCCAAGAGGTATGTGACTAATGCTCTGTCACTTCCCACACAAGGATTTATAACCACCACTGATTAATGGCAGCCAAACAGCATTTTAATAATTTTATGATTGTGGTTTCTGGCAGTCGCAGAGAGAGATCGAGGGAGAGAAAGGAAGATGGGGGAGTGTTTAGAGAGAGAGAGGGTCCAAAGAGAGAGAAAGCGACAGAAAGTGTTCATCCCAGATTAAATGTTTTATGCCATTGCTGGCTGAGCAGACGGAGGCATGATTATGCGCCGTATGAACATCTCAATGAATCTTCCTCTCGCACTTGAAAAGTATTTCATACACATGTTTAATGAATTTCTCCCCCCTCATTATTACATTTACCTTTTGCACTGGAAAGCAACAAATTGGCAACAAATCTGTGTAAAACACCTCAACAGTGAGCGATTGCTACCCTCCAGGGGGTGAAATGTGGAGGTGGATCGAGGATGGGGCTGATTTACAGGTTAGGAAATGGAGGGCTGAAAACGTTGCCGTGGCAGGTGAAGTCTATGATATTACTGGTAGATTTTATGGCACAGGCTGATGCCTTACAGCAGCTGCTGATAAAATAATTTGAGATGATGAGGGATGAGAAGAATGTCACGGGCATTAATGTTGAAGTCCTGACTCCAGACCAGTTTAATCACACCCAACATGACCGACATGTTCAGACTACAGACTGGACAAAACTAAATGAGGTTGAACCACTGATTTGCTATTTGTATTTATATGTGACGATAACTGCTAAAAGCAATAAAGTGTTTTCCAGATGTGAAATGATTTCAGATCGTTAGCATTTCTTTTTTCTTTTCATTTCGGAGGAATAAGCAAAATGACTTGAATATTTCTTGCCGTAGCAGAATTACTTTGTTTTAGCTTCAATTTCATATACTGAAATTATACTTAATTCAGTTTTTTGTTTAGTTTTATATTAAATGAAAATGTTTCTGAAATAAAACAAAATACTCTCAGGATAGAGTTTGTCTCAAACCTCGGTCGGGCATTTACTTGTCATACACCTGATAACGACGTCCCATTAAATTGGTCATTTGATAATGGATCCAATCTAGACTTGGGAAAGAAAAAGTAGTTTCAGTTTCAATTAACATTTCTTACGCAAGTCACCAATTTGATCATCAACATCAACCCCCTGCAATGTTGTGATTTATTAAAAGAAATACTGACCTTCCAGATTCTTGGGCTGAAAAATCAGCTCATACATTTCTTTTCTCTTTTTTTTGGCCTTATACAATTAAACTTTGGAGGCAAACTATCCCGAAGCCCTTAACTGGAAAAACGTATTATACTTATTACTGATTATTAACATATTACTTATTTCAGATCTGGATTTAATTTGGTGTCAACATCATTTTAACTGCTTGCTTATTTAAGTTACATGCTGCAACCATCTTTTGTAAGATTGATGCATTAGCATGTGTGCATGCGCGTGCTTACATTTGTGTGTATTCTCATGGGGACGAAGAGTTAAATCTACATGCCAAGTCAGCACATGCAGCACTGACTCCAATGGTTTTGAACAGCATGTGTTTTATTCTTGTCACACCAGCAACCTTTCAAAGTGAATGTTAGTTTGAATTAGATTAGTGTGGGTCATTTTTCCTCCTAACTCAGAGACTCAGGAATAAACGCAGTACGGCTGATAAACATTTAGACACCTGTCGTCTCCAATCTCACGTTCCAGGCCTCGGGAACAGATGGAAGTCATGAGTTGTTTCAAACTTCTAATGGAGCCCTAATTTTGTACAGATTGCGCGGTTACCCTATCTCAAAACACACACACACACACACACACACACACACTGCCTCCATCCTGTTACATGCTTCTGTCTCCTACTCCCAATCTCCTGCTTCCTTTCTCACTCTTTCATCAACCCGGATTCATCTCTACTGTAAGTCTAACAACTTATAGTAGAGATGAATCTGGGTTGTAGGCAGACAAAAACAAGCCACCATTACTGTGGGGGCGTCTCACTGGTAAATCTGAGCATTAACTCTGTGATCTCTATAGAGGATTTTACTTTGATTTAGCTTTTGAAAATGTTGTCAACAGAGGCCTTTAAGGTACAGGTTAAAAAAAAAAAACAACCTCAAACTACATGTCTTTCTGTTGACTAATCATGCTTTCATCAGCTGCTTTAATAAGAAACGTTTACGTTGAAAAATACATCAATTTCACTTTAATTAATTTCCGTTAGGCCCTTACTTTTCACTGGTCGGTTATCAGACTCATGCTGATAACCGACCATACGGGGACCGCTGAAGACCATCGCGGTGTGTCTCTGTACTGTTTCCAGGGTAAAATTCAACACTTACATGCCATGTATTTCAGATTTTTCAATTATGCATTGCAAGTTTGTTGATTTATAATAATAAGTTACACAACAGCTTTACACCCAGACTTTTTGTTTGTGTCATTTCTAACTAGCGTTTTGAGAATCATTTCACCTATATTGGTCACTTCCTCCCAACGCAGACTGTATTCTTAGAGCTTTTGTTCCCTGTTGTCAAATGTCTCTCTTTCCTTACAATGTCCCTTCATGTCGTTTTCATTCGGGCTTGGCCTGGCCTGCGCTGTCCACACTCAGACATAACAACTCCAACAGCCCTCCTGTGTGTGGCCCGGGGGGCTGATGACAGAGACATCCACCCACACTTATTCAAACGGGCGGCACTGCCACATTATTTACAGTAGGCCACACGCACTCATCTGATTTGTCCAAAATTCCACACCCAACACTTTCTTCCTTTCTTCCTCTGCATCCTTTAGTCAAAATCTAGTGTTTCAAATAGAGGAGTGAAGAGAAATAAACAGTTCATTAATCCTCCATTGGCTCAATTGTGCATATTTCTGCCTAATTAGTAAACCAGGCAATAAGGGGTACCCGTCCCCTCCTAACCAAGGCCCCGTCTCCTAGACCAGAACTCCAGCTGTGTGTTTAAGGAGAAATAAATATCATAAAGTACATTGCTCCTCTTTCATCTCCTCAAGCCTGAGAAGTAGGGAATTGCAGTGGGAGAATTAATGTTCATTTAATTTCCCTTCTTTCTTCTGCTCATATATTTGGATTCTTCAGGT
Organism: Clinocottus analis; assembly: GCF_023055335.1. NCBI lineage: Eukaryota > Metazoa > Chordata > Actinopteri > Perciformes > Cottidae > Clinocottus > Clinocottus analis. Next base: position 11,731,374 of record NW_027175931.1, on the reverse strand, counting down.
ATTTCTTGTCTCTCCATGTTCCCCTCACTCACTTGCTCCCTCTCTCTCATATACACACACAGAACAGGGCCTTTTTCATAGCTACTACATCTGCGGGACACATGTTCAGTAGTATTCATTTGTCTGAGCGTCTGTGCACCATGAATTAGTGCGTGTCAGCTTAAAAGAAAGATGTCCCGGCCTGTATCTGCTGATGGCGAAAGTATGTTTTTTCTGATGTCTTGAACATTAATTCTTGTAACCAAAGGCTAATCTGTCTCGTTCAGTGTGATTCATGTCTTTTTTGAGCCAATGGACGGAGCTGAAGCCAAACCAGGCTGCTGCCGACTCCCGGGCAGAGATTGATGTGATCAGCTCTGGTCATACTCAGAATAAACCTGTCTTGATCTGCGGCTTAGTGGACACTTTAGAGGCCAGATCCCGGCTCCACAAGTGGCCTTGCGTTATGACAGCTGCATACCTCAAAGGTCAAGACGGCCATGGGTCATCTATTGAGCTGTTAAGCGGATCTCTTAGTTTTTTTAAATTCTAAGAAGTGAGTTAATCTTTCATATAAGTGAGCGTTTGTCTTGCTCACTGCGCGTTATTTCTTTCTTTTTTTTATACTTGATATGTGCAGGTTATTTATTTCATAGAACATTTCTATTTAAATGTCTTGAATGTCTTTAATTAATTTAGTCAGTGCATCGTTTTGTAATAATGCAGCAATATTTTCTTTCTTTTACTTCAAACAAGCACGATCGAACATTTGTAAAGTTAATTTGAAAATCAAAGCAATTATTAATATCCGACTTTTGTGAAGGGCTTATTGTTTCAGATAGCGGTGATGAAATACAATTCACAAAGTCCAGTTTTTGAGTACATAATAGATCTGGTTAGATTGAGTATGAAGGATTATCCAACATCAAAACACTCCACAATTTTTTTTTTATATTATGTGGAAGGACTTTACTGCTCTGAAAGGTTATCCTTTGTCGTGGCAATGGGGAGGTAAACAGTTGAAATATGGCGTTCATGTTACAAAGTAATCTACCAGGAATGTACAGTTGCGCCGAGATAAAAGTGGAGCCAGGTTAAACTTCTTTTAGGGAGGTTTTACATTTTTTTTTCCCCCATGTGTTTTTTAACTCAGGGTTAAGGTCGGTTTTGCAGCCTCATCCTGAAAAACACATTTTACATTTAAATGTTGGCTGCATGGTGGTGTAGTGGCTTGCACGCTGGTTGGATCCCATGCTGGACGATCCTTCTGTGTGGAGTTTGCACGTTCTCCCCGTGCAGCGTGTGTTCTCTCTGGGTTCTCCGGATCCCTCCCACAGTCCAAAGTTATATGAGGAGTCTAAATTACCCGTAGAATGTGAGCGTGATTGTCCATTTCTAAGTGTACTGCGGTAGTCTGGAAACCTGCTATACCCCCCAATGTCAATGTTGGCCTTTGCCCACTGTTGGCTGGGATCGGCTCCAGACACCCTGAACAGGATAAGCGGTTACGGATAATAGATGGATGTATCAGTGTCTTAAAGTTATCAAGGTGGCCTCCTGCCATGAAGCATTTAAAAACAGTAAAGTAAGTAAATCCACAAAATATACACTGCTAGTTTATGGAACACCTATACACCCATTAGGTGTTCATTCAACTTGGATTGTATTTCCTCATACCGACAGATGTTTCTATTATTTTGTCCCATTATATCAATGAGGGAAACACCTCTTTGTATGTATCTGTATTGTATCTCCATTAATCTGCGTTCAGTTGAGCTGCAGTAGCAAAATAGATGTGTAAATGGTTCTAATTGTGACAAACCTTTAAATCCCTTTTCTACCTTAAACCCTGCCGGGGTTTTACAGAACCAGGTATGACCATTGACCTTAAGTTGATAGAGTTCAAGTAATTACAAAAAGCTTTCGGGGATTCTTGATTACTCCTGCTGGGACCAGTTACAGATGATTCGTGACACACAGTAACAAGGGGATCTTCAATTTTGACGAAAAGTACAGCATGTTTAGAGCAAGAGGTCAGGTGTGTGTGTGTGTGTGTGTGTGTGTGTGTGTGTGTGTGTGTGTGTGTGTGTGTGTGTGTGTGTGTGTGTGTGTGTGTGTGAGTGAGTGTGTGTGTGTGTGTGTGTTGGGGGGCGTCTCCAGATCAGGACTAATCGGTAGGATCAGCCGCAGTGAATAGAGTAGTCGTTATTCTGAATTGGCCAGGATATGTGGTGATATGATAGGGAGCAAGCTTTTAAATCCCTCAGCCGGCATTGTTGGGTCGTCTATACAAGCTGGCTTTTCTCACACACACACACACACACACACACACACACACACACACACACACACACACCAGTATGAGAGCAAGGATGAGCATTGATGATAAATGTATAATCCCCACACACACACACAAACACACACCATTAAGCCCAGTGGATTACAGTTTGGGGAATTACAGCAGGGATTTCTGTTGTCTCTCTTTCTGTCTTGCTCTTTCCTCTCCTCCTCTTCTTTCACTGCCCTCGCTTGTCAACAGCCCCACTTGGCCCGGGCTGCCAATCCCAAGCTTTGATGAGGCAGTGTCAGCTATTTGTTTGGCCAAGCACAAATGGATCCCTGAATAGAAAGAGTGTCTGAGAAAGAGAGAGGGAGAAGGCTGAAGGAGAAGGAGAATGGCCATCCTGGCATATGATAATATTGAGAAATAATCTGCCACCTTCTTCTTCCTTCTTTCTGTTGTCTCTCTCACAGGTCTCTCTCTCTCTCTCTCCATTCTTAACTCTGTCTCTCGCCCTTTATCTCCTCAACCCAGACTTTGCCAGAGTCGGCTTGCAGCTGATTACCGGTGTAATCACTCACATTTTAGATGATCTGATAGGAGAAAAGGCCTACAAATCATCTTAACACCCTCCCTGAATCCCCTGAACTCCTGCTGAAGATGATGCCCAACAACAACTACTTTATTTTTGTCCTCAATATTTAGTAGGCCAGAAAATTCCCTCAGAAACCCCCAGTTAAAACAATGCCTGGGTAAGCCCATTCTGCCAATATCCGCTGCTTATTTCAGTGTAATGTAAGCCCTGGATTTGCCAGTGTAAGTAGATTGGAGCACAATGTATAAGTAGAAGTGGAGTTGATGTAGCTAACTTTGTTCTAAGTGGCAGCTTGCTGTGTCTTAGTGAGTGCAGCGCTCCTGCCTTTGTAGAGTTTGTTGAGCTTTTAGTAACAAACTGGCTGCAACCGCAAGGATGATGTACCTGTAGGTTGTTTTGTTTACTGGTGAGTGTGTTTGTTCATCCTACAATTGTGATTTGATTCCGGGGTTGAACGGTTCTTAGAAGTGGAAAAAAAAAAAGAAAGTTTTGTTATACAGATGCTTTTGGAAATTATACCAAGACTAACACCCCCTTAAACTTTTATCTGTTTATTGTAAAAACTACCTTCCTAAATATTAAGTTGTGATGGTAATTATACTACACTGCTCAAAAAAAATTAAAGGAACACTTTGAAAATGCAACAGATCCAGGCAGGACCTGGAGGATGAAGAAATTGATGCACTTGAATGGCCCTCACGATCACCTGACCGAAACCCGTCAAGAAACACCTCCGGGACATTTCGTTTTGGTCCATCAGATGACATCAAGTTACTCCTCAGACTTTATAGGAGCTCCCTGATGCCCTTACACCGATCTGGGAGCGCATCCCACAAGAAACAATCCATTGTCTCATTAGGAGAATGCCGTGACATTGTCAAGCATGCACACAAGATATTGAGAAGCATTTTAAGTTGCAGAAATTGAATTTTGGCAAAATGGACTAGCCCGCCACATAATTTTTTCACTTTGATTTTGGGGGCGTCTATGAAATCAAGCCCTCTGTAAGCTGAAACCTTTAATTTCCATCAAAAGATATGGCATACTTTTGTTCCTAAGACATTAAACTATCCATATCAGTATAGATATCCAACATATGGTTTCCCCACATTGAGATCTGATGTGTTTTTAAAGTCTTTCTTCAATTTTTTTGAGCAGTATATTTTCCAGATGCAATGATTGTGTAGTGTGTGACTGGTGTACTGAGGTTCAGCAGTTATTTAGTTTGGTTAGTTGCGGTATTTTCCTTTTCAAAATATGGGGCTGCTCATCACAATATTCCCATCCTCTCCTTGTTTGAAAGTGTGAACAAGCCATTTAACCCCGAACTGTAGAAGTTGGTCAGTGGCAGTTGAATGTTAATGAAAAGAAGCAAGATGCCCCCTCCATATTACATTTAAACATCACGGTTTCCTTGCTGTATTTAAAAGTCATGTTTTTACTCCAATTGTTAGATTAAGGTGTATACATGAATCCAATATACATTAACTCTGTGACTAGAATTGAGCGTCAGAAACGATGAGAATAAAAAAACAAATGTACTTGTCTTAATTGAGGTCTTTTTGGAGAAATTGCCCGCCATGTAAACGTAATCACTGCTCTGAAAGCGCCACCGTTTTTCTTTTCTTGTGTGTGTGTGTGTGTGTGTGTGTTGTGTGCGTGCGTGTGTTGTAGCTTGGGAACTGTTAATGACACATGAAGGGGTCCCTTAGCAGCAGGCCGGCAGCCCTAAGGGGCCAGTGGTGGGGCTGATGGGACGGGCGAAACAGCGGTCTCGGGGCACCAATAGATGGCCAAATGAACCAGCAGGGGCCCCTTTCTTTTATTCATTCCCCCAGTGGACCCCTCCACAGGTCCAGGACATGAGGCCCACTCACATTAGGCTAGGACTGAATTATAAAATGGTTATTTTTGTGTAGAACATTTAGTTTTAATAAGTGTCATAATAGAGCATGTGAAACACGTCAAGTTAAGGGCTTGAAGTGTTTGAATGGTTTGACATTGACTTATTAGGCTCAAGTTGGGCAAAAAACACCGGCTATGTTTTCTTATGCTACTGTGAACCACAAAGTCATGGGTGTGTGCAACATATAAGTCCAGTAACATACTTTTGGAATGTCTTGATGAGGGGTGTCGGTGTGTGTCCAGGGTTGATAATCCTGTCTACTGTCTGCAGAGCCCCAGTGAAACCCCAGCTAAACCGCTTCATTCACTTTGATCCAGTTTTGGGATATAGTGTAATTTCCCATAATGCCGTTTATCAATGATTTATTTTCAGTGCTGACGTAATTAGTGGTTTTTAAGCCAGTTTTGCGCCCCTATCTGACTGAAATAAAAATCAATATCAGCCCCTGCAGAGGGTTTCTTGAACATATTAGCACAAACAGGGAGGTGTGTGTGTGTGTGTGTGTGTGTGTGTGTGTGTTTTAGTAGTAGAAGTAGTTATATAGACTGGAAAACACAAGTCTATGAACATTAACAATTAGAATCCTCCCCTAAACAATTCCAGCTCTCCTGCATAATTCATCAAATGAATATTTAGATCAGGCATTATCTCATTAACAAAGGGTTGTTTTAATTAATTAACTTGATTAAGTGTTTAGCTTGAGCACAGTGGCCCGATTGCAAATGGTCAAATGACTAAAACAAACCATTGCTGGTGTCCTCACTGATGGAGTGTATTTAGCTCCTCAATATAAATGAGTTAAACCTTGATTTTTATAACCATGTTACACAGTCAGGGTGGAGAATTACAGCCGAGCTGTATTGCATTAAGGATTGCTGTATTACATTTTGGCTGTTATACACACTGTAGTCGCACTGATATTGGCGAGTGTCAGAGGTTGAGTTAATTACCTTAGTTTGTGGACTGTAATGCAACAGGGACAAAAACATGGCTCAAATGTCTGATTATAAATGGTAGTGATACATCTGAATATGACTAATTACACTCCGCAGTATATCTATGATTGTATTGCCTTTGTGCTCCAGTTTGCTGGGCTCACTGTCAGACACGCATGCACACAACTTAACAGTTTCCTGGAACGCTTTAAAGACATTGTGTGTGTCTTCCTAAAGGTCTTGTCCAATGTGAGTTACAGTACTGTCTCCACCTCTCCACCCTGCAACAGAGACAGAGACCACTAAATACAGACCCATCTGATGATGACAGTAAACTGCGTGACTACATTAAGGCGTCAACTAGAAGCACAATGGCCGGACTTTAAGTGTATATTGCTTTAATTTGTGCAGATTACACGTTAAATAAAATGTTCACTGTTTGAAAACTGTGTAGTCTGTAGCAAAGAAAGACTTAAGTGTTTTAATTAGATATTTGTCACTAAGTTTTGCATCATTGTTGTAAAAACATCAGCAGCTGTTTGCAATTTGCCCTCGATTTCAATGGATGTTATTTGGAAGACCATTTAGGTTTACATGCCGAGGTAATACAATGTCAAACTCAAATGAGATAGTGAGATGCAAGAAATGATCATGCCAAAAAAGATTTGCTGAAATACTTTGGCAGACTTTCAGACTTCAACTAATTATTTTCAGTATCAAATAATCTACTGAGTACATTCTCTATTAATTAGGTGTTTCGCCTACAAAATGTCAGAAGACAGTGAAAAATGTAATAAAAGCCCAAGGTGTCATCCGCAAAAATGAAGAAAAAAAACAGCAAATCAAGCCGGAGCCAGGAAATATTTGGTATTTTTCCCAGAATAAAATGATTGAAACATTTAAATACAATACTTTGCGGTCGATTTACCTATTATTCCAGTTAACACACATTAGAATTTTTTGCAATAGTTGTTGCACAAACCTCATGAGAGGTGTCGTTATGTTAGACTTGAGGGATGATTCTCTGAGATTAGACGTGTCTATTCCCTCTTGACACCTCCCTGACAGCGACCTTGTGGTCATTATTACCGACTAGCAGCCTCATCTCTCATTTACCTGACTTTCTTTTGAACTAAGCCCATCCTGCAGGGCTTACACACTTGTGTGGAAGGCCAGAGCCTGAAATTACCACCAGACCCTCTGCCAAAGCCCAACCAGGTAGTCATTACTGGAAAAGCCTTCAAGTTTTTTACTCTTTTGAAGTGTGTCAGTACTTAGAGAGATAACAATGCCAGTGCCCTTTAACCTTGTCAGGCCCTTCAGCTGTGTGTGTGTGTGTGTGTGTGTGTGTGTGTGTGTGTGTGTGTGTGTGTGTGTGTGCGCGCGTATGCGTGCACACTTCGCTGTTTCTATTTGGCTGACCGATCTTTAAAGTTGCTCACTGGTCTGCTTACAGCTGGGGGATGAAGCATGGCATTGAGTAGTTTCAAATGGAACCAAACTAAGCCTATATGCAAACAAAACCCAAGGAATTAGGGGAACTAAGCTGGCCTGTTCACAGTAACTCCTCGGCCAATGCTGAAACCCAGAAGAAGGTAGAGTGAGGGAGAGGATGAAGGGAGTGAATGAGCAAGGCTCTCTGAATTCTCATGAAGGGCCTGTTCTTTTAATTGTGTTGAACGAAACAACAGGGGCTAAGTAATGGGGTTTTAAAGCGAAGCACATTTGGATAGATTGTGTAACGCCCTGTGTGGGTGTGAGGCGGAGAGCAGAGAGGAAAGAGAGGGAGAGAGACACTGAGGGCGAGTGGGCGGTATTGTGTGGCAAGAACAAAAGGCGAAAGTTGGCAAACGGAGACACCCACTGAAAAGCCTGGAACCAAACTGGCCGGCTAATTACTGACATGCATTGTCAAGGAGGAGGAAAAACAACAAAACCAGGATAAAGATTAATTTTATACCTCATCCTCCTCACTGTCAGACACACAGAAACAAATCCTGTAAATTGAAATAGAAAAAAAAAAAACACGAGGCAAGCAGATAGAGGTAGAAGGGATCACAGGGATAAAGCTATGGGAATGTAACAGTACAAAGCAGTGCGAGTAAAGCTTCCTTTATTCGGTCAATCCCTCCTCTCCAACACACGATAGACGTGTCTTTACATTCCTCAGTGGTCTCCTCTCAGACTCTTCCGAAGAAAAGTAAAGAGTTTAAGAAGAGGACTGTATATATATAAGAAAAGGGGGGAACATAAAGGAGCCGGAAATGCACATAAAGTTGCTGCCAGTGTTCACATTTGTTTATGTCGGTTGTGAGGGAAGTCTCATATAGTGGCAAAGGTTGCAGAAATGTCCAGAATGATACGTAGAGGCTGCTGTTACAAAACCCAGAGGGCAAGACCTTGAGTGGGTTGTAGTGTAGTGATATGTTGTAGAATAATTTATAAAGAGATAAGACTGGAAAGGTGGGAATAAGTGTGAGGATTATTACTATTTGTGTCTTTCAGAGAGAATGCTAACATGTTTCTTCTGCATCCAGCCCTTTCTAACTTTTCCTCTACTTCTTTGCTCCTCTTTTTATTTCTCTGTTCCATTTTAACAAGTATTTCAAAAGAATCACTTGTCATCCCCAAAACTATGTGTGGGAGGGTTTTCTTCCCCCCTCCTTCTTTTTTTTTATTGCCATGGAGGTTTCACAAGCGTACATCGGCGATTTGGAGATGAAAGGAATGGAATCAACCCGATTCCTGCCCTGCCACTGAGCCGCTCAAACTCCCTGACAAAGCTGTCAGACTCCATTTTGGCTCCAACTGCCAGAGTAAACTTGCTCTGCCATTTACAATCAACAAGAGGCGGCGCAAAGTCCCGCTCTAACCCGTGTCAGAAACCCTCCAACTGCTTTGCTTTCCAGAGGCATTACAGTGTAGTCTCTCCCCTTCTTGCTCTCTTCACAGGAAGTCTGTCTGCTTTTCTTTCTTTTTTTCTGTCTTTCTTTCTGTCTCTGTTGTGTGTCCAGCATCCATTACCGTGAAGAGGTTGATCAGACATTCTTAGTCGTAATTATAGCTTTTTTTTTATGTGAATCATTTACCTGCCAATTAATGCTTGAAAGGTTGACATCTTGCATCAAGCAAATATCCAAATCTTGGACAGTTGCAAGTGTATGAAGATCTAAATAATGTGAACCTTTGTCCTATTGTAAGGCTGCGAATAACTCGGCTTAAAACTTTAGGAACTGTTGCTCCACTGCGTGTGGAGCAGGACCCTTTGTATTGATTGTAATATTGAAAAAAAAAACAAGAAAATAAGGTCTTGATTATTAATAGTTTTAATCATCCTTTACACTTTTGCCTCTTTCAAATACTGCGAGTTCTTCTGTGACTCAAAGTAGCACTCTTTGACATTACTGCAGTTAAATTATATTTTATGGCTTTATAAACAGTAAGACGATGCTCAGATTAACCAATGAAGGTACTTGTGAGTTTTCCTAATATAAATATATATTTGATTCACAGTCCACGTGGAGGTTTGCGATGGAGGCACATAGCTGAGAAAGATGGAGACAGAAGATGCTTGTCTGCGCTCCAGCAGTGGTGCTCCTGGTGTGAGAGAGGAAGAGTCTCCATTCTCTGGCTGGGCTTTCATGTGGAGACGCCCAGGAGAGAATGAAAGGGAGAGATGCACAGAGGGGAGAGGGCGCAATAAGATGTTTAATGAGAAACCTTTTAAGCTTTACTTCAAGTTTTCCAACAATCTTTGAAATAGAGCTGCCAGGAAATTAATTTTACAATTATTTTGATGATTGAATATTTGTTTAGTCTGTTTCCAGCTTCTCAAATGTAAGGATTTAAATTGTTTCTGTGTCGAACATGACTGAACATCTTTGGGTTTTCAAACTGTTGGTTGGACAAAGTAAAACATCTTATTATGTCCCTTTGGGCTCTAAGAAATGATCACAGGCATTTGTATTTTTTTTGACAAAAAGAGTAATCAATTTATTTCAGAAAATAATTAGCAGACTATTATATAATTAAATTAGTTGCAGCTGTGTAAATATTGTATTGGCTTCAGACCTTCATGCAATAATCGGAGTACCTAATTGCAGTGGTTATGTCTGTAAATCTACCTGAGAAATGAATCGCGCTGGAGTTGAAGACAAATCCACCGTTGATGATCGGGAACGTCTGATTTGAGTGTGTGTTTGGATGCGTGACGGTTGATTCACCTGCACCATGGCCCCTTTCATCGCTTTGAAATAAAATCTTTTTATTAAGTTGATTATTTCCCCGTTTCCCACCGAAACAGACACCTCGCCATTACAAAGAGCAAATTCTTCACCTGTTCCGCTTATCCCCGCCACGCTCAGCCCAGCCCGTACCATCAGCTCAGCCGGTCTCAGCGTGGCCCAGCTCGGCTTGGAATGAAACGGCGCGTCCATAATCTCTGTGCCGGCATGTTAATTTTCAAGTCAAAGGGGCAGCTCCCTTTTCATCACGGCGGAGGCTGTGGAATATTCAGCGCGCTGCAGATGTTCATGAATAATGTCTGTGGCCAAACCCCTGGCTGAGGCTGAGGGAGGAGGGAGAGAGGGATGAGGGAGAGTAGGAGGGAGAGGGGTAGGGGGGAGGTAGTGAGGCCAGATGAATTACACGTAGGGGGGATCTGACAGGCGGTGTGGAGCTTTGTGATCATTCCAAAGTTCTAATAATCTCTCTCACCTTCTCCATCTCCCCAGTAATGAAAGAGAATAGGTGATTGCACCCCGGGCTATGTTCCCTGCGTAATGACTCCTCCAAAGGCACAGAGCCGCCAAGGAAAAATGAACTTTGAATGAGCGGCGAATTGGCTCTGACAGAGTGATAGACCGTGACACAAATTCTGTAGCAAAACAGACGTAGTGCTAATTGATTATCAATATTTTAAGCAAAGTGATGAAAATAAGCATTAAGAGATGAGAAAGAGGGAAGAGAGACGGGAGTGCAGCGCACTACCTTGGGGGGGGGGGGGGGGGGGGGGGCTGTCATTTGTACGATCTCCCTCGCTCTTCTTCCCCCCTGTGCTGCTTCTCCTCCTGCGGCCAGGCCATCTCCCCGTATTCCCCCTCTCCCTGGTGCCACTCCCAGCCTGCCCTCTCCCTCTCTCTCACGCATACTGTCTTTCTGTTTTCCTTCATTTCTCGTGAGCTGACATTTTAGCGTTAATTGCCAAATATGTCCCTGAACTTGTTATAATTCTGTAATGCTTTTGCTTTATTTATTCCTTTACTCTCCTGCATTTGATGTTCTTTCCTAACCTTGTTGTCGGGCCCTGCGTTAATCACCTTGTCCCCCTCTGACTGTGTAATGTTTGAATTCAGGGTTATCACATATTATTTATTTTTTCCCTTTAAGAAAGAAAGTGAATCAAACACTGTGTTCAAATACATAGTTGGCAGAATTTGGAAAAATACATCAAAGAAAATAAATACAGTCTTTTGGGTAAGTATTACACGCACATGAACACATGCACATACACACACTCGACCCACCATTTGTGAAGTCCACACCAAAGAGCAGGCAGGGACCACCAAGTTTGTGTGTCTATTCTGCAGTGTGTGTTTGTTCCTGTAATGTGGTCAGTTGAGCTGAGCCCTATTGACGCGGCTAGGGTCCCGGCTCTCCTGCCTTTCTTTTCTAAGTGGCCGCCCTCCTGAACCTCCTTGTGTCAGCACTGCGATTAGCGGCTCCAGTTTACCTTTCATGTGCGGGGGTCCTGATAGACTTAGCCCCGTCTCCCCCGCGCCACCACCACAACACACATGATACACACACTCAGTGGTGTGCCATCACAATGGCATCCAACAGGCTTTCAGCGGGGAACCAGAGCCTATTCTCCACCATTCAACAACACGCTCAAGTGCATTCACTCTGAAACAGATGAGCAGATACACACACATATGCACACACATGCAGATTTTTGCACATAAATTGTAGTTATATATAGTATTGTGTTGTGTGTGTGTGTGTGTGTATGTATGTATGTATGTATGTATGTGTGTATTTATATATGTGTATATATATATGTTTATATATATATATGTGTATATATATATATATGTGTATATACACACACACATATATATATATATATATATATATATATATATATATATATATATATATATATATGCTTAATTTGAATAAGTATCACACAGTTTGATTATTGTGGCCCAAAATTTGAGTGACTTTTCTGTAAAATAATGATGCTATGTGTAACATTATTTTATATTTTTAAATTACTCATAAATAATAATTGTATTGCCATAGTTAAAGATAATTAAATAAATATCATAAAGAAAGTATTTTATGCAACTATGACCAATTTATGAGCATTCAGCAGAATGCTTGTGTTTGATTTGTGTACTGCTCACAAGTTGATTTGAACATATACTGTCCTGACTGGTTTGCTTGAGAACGGTAACTATTTGGTCAAATTCGTCCTTTTCAGTATTTATCCAATTTGAACAACATTGAGCAGGCTAAATCTGCCTTATTGCTTGCCGTCATAAGGAGATTTGAATCATGTTAATGACATAATTTAAGCATGATTACTTCAGGCATGTCGGGCCATGATAATGTACCACCACCCTTCCACGTGCTGGGTGGGTGCTACACTGGGATCAGTTCCTGTACAGGAGACGTGTGTGGTGGGACTACTGGGGCACCTTGATGCAGAGGCAAAGCAACCGGTACTTACTTCACTTTCCAAGGAGTGATGTGAGACATGAAGCATCAGAGAGTAAAGCATCAGAGAGAGCGGAGCGACAGCTGGTGGAGAGATCTCAGATTTGGTGGCAATGAAGGGTGTGTGACCTTATGTTCTTCTGTTGTAATACTTCTGGCTTTATTCCCTCTGAGCCTGCGCCTTTCGGTCATAAAATCGGAGAATAGCGGCTCTCCCTTTTGCCTGTGTCCTCAGCTCCTAATTTTGATAAATATCTCGGTTTTAGTTTTATAAAGATGGTCTCTAAGAACATGTTAAAGCATTCCAGATAAAATAAATATAGTCTAAATTGATGTCTCCAAAGATTTACCAACAATTTAGAGCTACAACAATGTAAGCTAGTGAGGGCAGACTTGCCACAAGACAGCAACTTGTCACTTGTCTTAGTGAATGACAACCAATTAATTTTGTAACAGACGAACATATGGAAAAGTATTTACACACCATTTGCACTGAAGTCATGCGTTGTTTAACCACCATTGTAAATACAGTGCTATAGTGGCCACTTTTCTTCTTTAGAAACAACCCTGTCTAGCTGTAGCGTCTCTTGTTTTTTTGTTTTTTTGGCAAGGCATGAATGGCCAAATGTCTGCTGAACCTATTTTTAGTTTCCTACAAGGGATTTGTCTGTAAATGGGGGTTCTTTAACACCTAGCACACAAACTTGTTCCAAGGTTACGAGACAGAAAAGGATGCAAAGAAGCAGGTGAGTGTGTAAAGAGGAAGATTCAGGGGCTCAAGGAAGAGACGGTGGCATGTGGAAACATGACAGGGTTGAACTTGAGGGTGAGATGTCGTTCAGAGGCCCCAAGATGCTTAATATTTCACCATGTGAACCCTGCATTATGGATTTGTTCTGATCGCCCTCTCAAGACCTCTGTTATGCACTTACCCGCTCATATCAATGAAGTTCTCATGTTAGAACTTTTGTATTTATCTAAAATCTAAAGGGAGCATTCTTTTACCAACCAATAAAATACCTGTACTTTTACTACTAACGCACACATTCGAACACACACACACACACACGAATGTAACATTTGAATATCTACTGTAAAGGCATTTACAATGTACACATGATATTTCCAGGTTTCAAGATTGAACTTTGTGTGAACTTGTGGCTGCATTAAAGAGGCTTTGTTGTTGGCTTTACGCCATAGGCGTGTGTGTGCGTGTGTGTGTGTGTGTGTGTGTGTGTGTGTGTGTGTGTGTGTGTGTGTGTGTGTGTGTGTGTGTGTGTGTGTGTGTGTGTGTGTGTGTGTGTGTGTGTGTGTTTGTGGGGTGCGGTGCGGTGCTGTTATGCGTATATTTGGACATTCATGTGTGTTCCTCAGGTGTATTTAAGTGTGCAAAGCCCATGGCAGTGCATGGTCCTCAGAGTACCCTTCCTCTCTGATCTCCCTGACCGCTGGAGGCCTCTGCTCCTCCTCACCTTTTCTGAATCCTCCTATCCGGCCCAGTGTTCAGGTCCTCCATCTCTCTGAGCGTTTTTGAGCTTGGGTCTAAAGGCTAGGTTGGAGTGCCGAGCCACCCGCATGCACCAGGAAGATCCCACTCCTCAGACCTCTTATGCAAGGTTTTGCCCAAAGGAAATAACAACCCCTCCCCTGTGTGTTGTCTGGAGCTGAGCATTGTGTGGTGCAGAGGAGTTTTCAACTTAGAGTTGAGGATTATTGTACTGATCTTCCTTTTTCTTCACTTTGAAGTAATTGGAAATGTGTTATTTAAAGTGTGACTCTTTAATCGGGACAAACAACTCAGAGGAAGCTGCATAACTGGATAGCCACAAACATGACTATATGATGCTTTAAGTGTTTGGGCGGTCCTCACTGGTCAAGTAGGGACTTATTGGTCATGTCTTGTCTATGAAGGCATTTTCAGCCAGTTGGTTGTTTTGGGTTTGGCTTTATAACAGAAGGAGCTTTTAGTCATTCGGCATTACTTTCAGAAACTGGAATCCCATCTCTGTCATTACAATAAGTGGAAAACACTTAGCCTTTAAGCAGCACAATAAGATCGAAACAGATTAGGAAGCAACAAACCAGTACAGTTTAATAATTATTAATATATCTGCATAATACCTTTTGATTAATCCTTGGTCTTGAACAATGCAAGACAATAGTAAAAGGTTAGAGCCCAAGGAGATGGCTTCCATTGTCTTGTTTGTGCCGAACAACAGTTCAATGATCTGCTCAGAGAGGAGCAGGGAATCGTCTCATTTCAGCCAGAAGCAGCAGTTTTTTTCCCAGCATTTTTGTTTGTACAATGATGCATTAAAATAATTTCCGATTTATTTTAGTTGTCAATTTGTTTCAGCTCTAAAATAGATTCATCAACATGACCATATGCACCTGTGGGGTTGACATTGTTGGAGAAACTGTTTCAATTTGTTTTTAGCTTAAATCAACTCATTGATTCGTGTGAGCACGGAGAGACAGGTGCACGGAAGGCAACTTTGGCATAAGGTTTTATGTGCAGAAACAAGAGACCTTCCTTGTTTCTGCACATAAAAGAGGGGGATGCAATCTACAGCATGAACCAAGACATACTGTGCAGACAATATTAATTGAATTGAATGAGTCTGTGTTTGTAGTTTGCAGAGAAAATAAATCTGGACACTTCCTGAGTTACTTCCTGTTTTTCCTATAAATACGATTCATGCCTTCTTAATTCCTGACCTCTTTGAGCTTGACAGATGCAATCTCAACATGATCACTGAGAAGGAAAATACAAACACGGAGCCCAGGTGTCGAGAGTTAAGAGGTCGTTTTAAAAATGAATAGAACAAACGTTGCATAAGCAAGGCTCCAGAGTTTTGTGTTCTTACAATATCGAGTGTAGGTAGGGAAACTCATTTCTTCACACATTCAGATGAATAATCCAAATTATTCCTTTGTGTTCATGTATAGCACAGTGTAGAGTGTTTTTCTATCAAGCTCATCTGCCACAACACTGTGTCAGCATGCAGTACTGGCAATTTGCATCTGGCTTCTTCATCTAGGCAATCACTCTGCTCTGAAGCATCCATAACACCACAGGAGTAAAGGCCCTAATTGATGCACCCCCCAGCATCAGAATATAGCCATGAAACAAAACAAAAGCTTTTTCAGACGATTGGCAATGAATAATTGATTAATTTTGTAAGATATCTCTCTCTAATTGTTTAGTTTGTAAATATTTCATGGGTTGTCGTTAAATCAGCCTGATGACAGATGCAGAGGGCAGCTTACGATACAGATCATTCAAGTTCAGGTCTCCTGTCTTCTGCCTGAAGGAATCCACGGCTGAGACACACTTTCCACTGGTAAATATGTAAATTACATGTTGTACCTCTTCATGTCGGCCCATCCAATCAGCATGCAGGTATATGTATTTATGATCGGTACCGTGTCAAGTTATACTTTACAACTACACGGTCTGGATGAGCTGGTTTTGAAAGAAGATTCAGTACTAAC
This sequence comes from Clinocottus analis, assembly GCF_023055335.1. NCBI lineage: Eukaryota > Metazoa > Chordata > Actinopteri > Perciformes > Cottidae > Clinocottus > Clinocottus analis. The sequence continues at coordinate 11,715,463 of NW_027175931.1, read as the reverse complement.
AAACAGGCACCTGTATTTAAGCACACACATAAAATCTAGGTCTGACTGGAGCCTCCCGCTTGTGTTGTCTGTGTGCTCTGCCACCTAGTGGTGGCTTCGAGTGGTGGTGCTTCTTTTTTTCAACTGACGAAGCTGAAGCTTTTTGAGCAGGTACTGTATCCATCTTAAGATATCCTGGTCTGGTCAGACGAGGAACACTTATCTGTTCATAATGATACAGTGGTAATTATTGGCAATTAACTCATTTATTGGTAAAGTACCATTACAACACATGCAATGCCAGTTTAGCTAAACTTTGTCCCCCATCTCAGTGTCATATTTACTGACCTGACCTAATCTCACTCAGTACTCATAATGCAATCCCAGCTTTGTTGGTGAAAAGCAAAAATAATACCTCTCTATTTCTGTGTGAATAGTATACATACTGTATACACACTGTAAAGTAGTAACTCTTACCTTCCTACAGTCTTAATTCAAACTTGATAAATGATGTATCATCCCTGATCTTTTTTACGGCTCTGACAGCTGAAAACAAAACTTGAATCTTCTTCCTTCTTCTTGGTGGAGCAGCTGTGCTTCTGTCCTATCGTCTTGTCCTCTAAAACCAAATGATATTTGAAAAGAAATCACATTGGGATATCTCTGATTAGGCTAGTTTTATAGAAACTGCGGTTGTTGTTCGGTTACCTGATCAATTAATTATCTTTAATCCACTAAATGTAAAGTTTAGCTTAGCAACCTTTGAAAAAGAGAAAAAGCGATGTGATGATGTTGTATGCCTCACGTTGGTGAAGGTTTGAGTCCTTCTTTGAAATTCCTCATTTATAACAACCTGAAGCAGTATCAGGTCTTTTTCCCAATATTTTGTTTGATTTTGTGGCATTCTAAGCCATCTTCGTACCATGCGGCACCAGCCAAAGCATCCAAAATATGTGTTTATGACATTGAATGGTGATGACTTTACCCATGATTTCTTGTGTTATTAACAGATGTACATGTTTGACTTCCTCTTTATTGAATTGTATTCCTTCACAAAGGGACTGTTGCTTTGTGCGACATTGGTTGCTGCAGCAATATACCATGTAGCATGACTGGTAGTCAGTTTGTCTGTCCAACAACTTTCTCTGTCTTCCCACCTATCTGCCTGTTTTATCCTCATACCCGTCAGGCCTGTTATCAGTTAGTGTCTGTCCTCTCTGCCCCATTGTGTTCTTATGTAGCTTTCTGCCTGTCAGGGCCGCTATTCCTTAGTGTGCCTCCAGGTCCGTTGGTCTGTCTGTCTGTCTGTCTTCCCACCTGTCTGTGTCTTATTTATTTATTCATTGTCTTATCTGTCTCCCTGTTATTCAGTGTTGGTCGGAGGACCGTCTGTTGAGCTTCACTGTAAAGTGCTCGGCTGATTGGAAGGGACATTTTTCCAATGCCGCTGCGCTGCCTCTAATATTCTGTTTGTCGTTGGGTGTGAGGCTGATTTATCACACCTCCTCTCCCGCTGACATTCAGATTTGCTTTGATTGGCGGCTGTACTGGAATGACACCCACCACTACCAACAAGGCTAACATCACTGCAGCGCTCACACGCTCCACAGTGGATATGAATATGCCCATTACGCCAACACATACCAGCTTACATTTAGACACGAAGACGTGCACTTGCATAGATACACTCACTCATAAACTCGCATAAATGCTCACAGACTAAGTGGATAACTGTTGTTCTGACCTCTCTCTTCAGTATTGCTAGTTTGTAAGTGTTGTATTGAGTTTATTGAAAAACGTGGGCAGACTTCGGCTCTTCTGTTGTTCTCTCACCTCATGAACTCTATAATATGGTAGCCTTTCTCACTTCTAATACTTACTGTACCGGGCCTAAGGCCCAAGCTACCACACTACTGAAAAACATCTCCTCCTTCTTTTTCTCACCCCCTATCTCTCCCTTCTCCTCCTCCAATCCCTCCTTAATAACTCTATAACTCACCTCAGCCTTAGATTTAATTGCTTATCTGTGTGTAAACGTATTAACCCACTGCTGTATCTGTTTTGCTGCCGTCCCAGGGGGCCGACAAGCCTCTCTTACTACCGTGCCTTACATCCAATGAATAGTCCTTCTCTGAGTGGTAATAGGGAATCAGCATCGTAGCAGCAAGCATTGGCGGCGTGTAAGAGATAAATCAGATTGGGGGTCTTGCTTTGCCAGTTTATTGAATCTAAATTGCGTGCGCGCGTGGCCCCCGCCGGCCCTACATGGCCCATCCATCTCCCGGCTGATAATGGAGCGGGCCCGATTCCACCTGGTGGGAGCATTATTACATTTCCCCTCTAACGAGACCCAGCTAATCCTGCCAAGGGAGGAGGACAGAAAGCAGAGAGAGGAGGAGAGAGGAGAATAGGAGAAAAGTAAAGGATGACAAAGGTAGTAGGAGGAGGAGGAGGAGGAGAAGAAGAAGAAAGGAAAAAAAGAAGGGAAGGGAAAAGAGGAGATTCTGTCAAGAAAAAAATGCAAACATTCTGGCAACCTGCCTCTCACTCCCACTCTTCCTCTTTTTCACTTTCTTCCTCTCTGTTGCTGTGCATACAACATCTACTAGCGCCATCAGAGCTACATGGCCCCTGGGCCCCTGAGCTGCAATTACACTCATAATCACAATGCAATTTTACTGACGCTCGCCACCGCTTCCTGCTGCCATTCCTCCTCTTTCCCTCCGCCCCTGCAGCCAAGACTGAACGAAGTGTAAATGAAGTGAAAGGCCTCTCCTCTCCCTAACACCCTGCCGTTTATTACCCGCTTTAATAAAAGTCCATCACAGAATTATCCGACAATGAACTGGAGCCACTAAGTTGCCAAGAAATATACTTCCACTAAGCGGCCTCTTCACACAGATATGCCTTTATTTCTAGATGGGCACAGGTGTGAATTTTAATTCTTTTTACATGCAACTGTGATGTTAACAGGCTATTCATGATAGTGTAGCAAAGTGTGTTGCTGTAATGTGTTGTTTTGTAGTTTATCTTTTTTTAAAGCAGAGCTCTTTATTGATGTAATTAAATCGTATCCCTGGCTCAGTGCTCAGGCCTACTTTCATTGTTTTGAGGGGGCAGGAACCCCGTGAGGCAGCGCACTGATGAGAGATGGATAAACAGTTTGATTTGCTGCTATCGCCCCCAGGCACAGTGTACGAGAGAGATGAGCAAGAGAAGGAAGAGAAAGCATAAAAAAACGGGGATGGGTGGGAGAGGGCAAAACAGAAGGAGAGAAGAGAGAGTGAGAGGATAAGAGAACCTGTTGGGGGAGGGATAGAGTGATAGAGGTGGAGGATAAACATGCAAACAAAAAGAGGCGACAAATCACTCCTGTTGTTTGTGTGCATGGCAGGCAAGGCTTTTTTCTCTTATTTCTGCTATTTTTTTCTGTTTCACTTGCTGTCAGTTGTTCCTTTTTTCATACGTGGCCCCCATCTATCTGCCTTTCCCTTTTTTCCCTCCTCTTTCTCCCCCATCTCCCTCCTAGCTTCGTTTCACCACCAATACCGCTTCGTCTCCTACCTGCCTCTCGGTAGCCCCTAGCAAAGAGAGAGCTGGAGATCACAGAGAGGAGTTCACTCACTCACACAAACACACACACACACACACAGGTGTAGACACAAACTTCCACATCTGTGCATACAAACAAGAAAAGTCATGAATGTAGTTGCAAAGAGATGCAGGGATGATGCATGATGTAGTTTATGGTTTTTGGTACAAACACACAAACTTACTACATTATGGTATTGTTAACCAAGAGATTGATCAATTGATTAGTGCTTATTTGGTTAGACATGCTGCTACACACACACACATACACACACACACACACACACACACACACACACACACACACACAGATGAGGGAGGTAGAGGAAGGTTCAGCCATCCATGTAGAGTCATTGTTAGTAAATCTGCGTAACCTCCAGACTTAACCAGCCGTAACAGCAGCGTGACGGTTCTTTGTCTACGCCAATTACTGAACAAAAACAGCACAGCAGTCGCAGAGAGACGAGCACAACCCATGGCCTCCTGCATACACACACACACACACACACACAGATGATGTATGTGGTGTATTTGAATGTAACATATTTGCTTGCAGTGAAAAGTCTAACACACAATCAGACATACAACCAGGAGTTTACACAAAACACACATGCAGTCCTCTCAAGTGGTGCAATAAAGCACATTGGGACACCCACAGCTGTGCCCTAACACAAACATTCTGTAAGCGCTCACAAACACGTACACCCACTCTGATATTGTATTAACTTCCCCAAAACAGTGCAGTGTTCTCATTCTCTTCCTCCCCCTTCTTCTCGCTCTCTTCTTCTGTGTCTGTTTCTTTTTTTCTCTCTCAAAGTTTAAACTCATTAAGTGTAATGATATTGGAGACTCAATTTTACATAGCTCACTCATCAACCAAGTGAGATAGCAATAAAGGCGAATGGCTCCGCCGAGGCCTTAACGCTGCAAAATAAATGATGCGGCGCAACGGAAATGTAATTAATTTAGAGGCAGTATTGATAGTCCTGCCATACACAGCATTATATTTTTTAATGTGGCTTAACATCTTGATTATTCAGGGGGAAAGGCGGAGGAAAAGGGAGCCGAGACTACACGGCTCACGATGAGAGATGCTTAAAATGCCCTGACGAGTGTTTACTCCCGCAGCCTCACTTTCTCTTAAGCTTTTCATTATGCCGAGACGATAAACACCTCTCAGGAAGACTCGCTGACTTTCACAGGGGTATGAAGGGAAAGCAGAGAAGGGTGCTGTCTGGTAGGGAGAGGAGTGGAACGCATGATTCATGTTTTTGCTGATTTGTACGTTTGTTTTTTTCTGCATTGTGATGAGTATCAAAGCACAGTATTCCCCACAGAAATAGCATTTGTGCTTTATGCATACAAATATGTTTTTTTGTAAATGGGAAGATCAAATTTAAATACATTAATTCTATGTATTTGTTTTTATTTTATTTTCAGTACAGATATGTCATCATGTACTGTATCATAATTAATAATGCTTTTTCTCAATAGCTCAATAAATATATCTAAAACCGTTAAATTGTTTTCCACCATAATAAAACTATTATGATGTTCCTAAAGTTTTGCTGCTCTCCTAACGCTGCTGTTTTTCTTTTTTAGCGAAAACGGATGAGGTCCTGAAGGCCAAAGTAGCCAAGAGAGAGGAGGAGGCTCGGAAGAAGCTAGAGGACGGTGAGTTTTTAGGCAACAAAACATCCATTGCAAAACCTGTCTTAACAAAACTGGAAAATGTTTTCCAAAAAACAAAAAGCAAACTCGTTATGTGCCATAATCCACACAAGCCTAGAAAAGTTCCCGTACCATGAATGGGAACGTGAGTTCACAGCAACCGTGTATACCGGTTTCAGAAAACCCTTTCTCTGCTGCTGCTTCTTGTGTCAGGTATTGCAGAATTTTTGTAGTCCATGCTCTCTCCGCAATGTTAATGATTTTTACTGACTGAAACACGTCTAATATGTTTACAATAATAGATGATCGTAAGTGATCTGTACACCAGAAATCGTCCTTCTTGATTCACATATAATAAAACATTGACCTCGGGACGCTGATTACACTCCTTAGCTTTTATTAACCAAGCCGTAATCCACATAAAGATGCATAGGCAGAACTGTGCAGAGCTTTACAGACAGTATATTTTACCCTCCTGCCAACATATAGAACATGCAGACACACACATACACACAAAGATTATCATATCTATGCACAATCTTATAGCTCGCAGTCATAGAAGCCTTCAGAAGCTTGACATATATGAGGATTTCAAATTTGCTGTTATTGTGTGTGTGTGTGTGTGTGTGAGTGCGTGCGTGCGTGCGTGCGTGCGTGCGTGCGTGCGTGCGTGCGTGCGTGCGTGCGTGCGTGCGTGCGTGCGTGGCATAATTTGTTCTACTGTGGGAGTTTTTATATCACTAGATTCTCTCTCCACTCTCTTTGTGTATTTTAGTGTGTGCATCGAGCAGGGATGGCAGCGTGACCTTTAAGGTTAGCTGACCTTTTAGACAAATGAAAGTCCAGCCATTAGAAACTAATTAGCCTTGCACTCTTGCTTTGGTCCCCCAGTTCTGGGAAGAATTTATTCCCTCCTATCTATATCGCTGTTTTTTTTCTCCTCCCTTTCTCTAGCCTCTCCACCATTCTCACATTTATACTATTTAATTGTCTTGGTCTTATTGCTTTGTCTGTCTGTTTTCTCCTCCTACATTCTGTCTAACATACTATTTTCCCTGCCCCCTTCTGTGTCTTTCTTAACTCCTTCCATGCTCCTGCTTCTCTCTGCTTAGAGTGCAAAGTATTGACAAAGTAGTGACTTGCCTCGCTTGGGGCAAGAGAGCAAGTCTCCCAATCAAATAGTCTTGTTAGGCTGAGTTTACAATGCACTGTTGCCTCTTTTTTGGTTTCAGCTTGCTCTTTTGCTCAAAGCTCCCTCACTCCAACTGTTCGTTCTGCGTGAAATAAGGTGTTGTGCTTGATTGTGTAGTGGAGCGGTGTAGTACAGCATGCTGTGCAGGCGCTGCCTTCGAGGACGATCATCTTATTCCTTTCCCTGCATGGGGACATGTGAAATGAGATCAGAGCGGCTCTGTAAAGTGGCCCTGATGACTTGCCCTTACCTCGAAAGCAGGAGAAGCCACTGGCACGGTCACAAATACATGAACACCACGTCTACACACATAGACATGAGCAGAGTGGACTCGCTCCATCCTCTTCTGCCCTTCCTCCAAGCACAACTGAAATGGAGGAGGAGGGCCACTGCTGCTGCTAAACAGCAGATCACCAGGGGTCTCCGTATTCCCCGCAGGACCTTTTAGAGGTCAACACAACTAGAAAGTTTACACTTGAACCGCTAAGTCAACTGAAATGAGAAAACGCTTTCAAGAGAATGGAGGGGAGAAGTGAAGCACACTACCACCTACACTCCTCGTTCATAAATAGATTCACGTCCTTGACTGTCAGTGTGTTTGAGTTAGTTTAGCCATAATCGAACCACCAAGATCTGATTCATGTGAATGCTATGATATGCAATCTATTATTGTAGCGAACTGTGGCTGCATACTGCACAGCCCTGCGAGAATAGTGGGTTTTATCAGCAGGGTTTACTGAGAGAGAGAGAGAAAGGAGAGGATCAATAACTGACCCTGTGGTCATCAGTTAACAAAGTAGTTTCCACTTAAAAAGAGTGTTTGGCTCCCTGGTTAAGGGCAGCCAGATGATGCTAGTGGTTGAAAAAGGAAACAAGTGATATGAAAGGGTGTGAGAATGAGAGGGGAGGATGGTGCCTTTGTTAGTAGCATGCCTTGTTTAGGCTATTAAAGCTGAGAGATGTTGTTTGTGTGCCCAGGAGGCTTTTAGCTAACATAGTGTGTCCAGCTATAATAAGATGGACTGACTGCCAGCTTAACAGTCTGTTTGTGTGGACTGTACTGACTCCTGGCACTTAACTGAAGGCAACATATATCCGGAGTTACTGTGTGTGGTGGTACTGCAGTGGATGTGAACCAAACAGATCTAAATGTAGTCCTCCATTCCCTTTATTGTGGTCCGCCATGTGTTAAATTCAAATCCTCACATTTGCAATGATGCTGGCGCCAGTGAATGTTTAGTTTTGTTACATAAACAAAAAACAACAAATATGATACGTGATTAATTCATTTTGTATTGATTCACAAATTAATGAATCATCTAACCATTTAGAAACAACGTTGCATTTGTTGTTATTAAAGGTGCACGATACGAGATTGGGAAACATTCATATTGCCTCTCAACAACAAGCCGGCGGCTCACAGCTAATGTGCTAACAGTGCTAACAATGCAAACCAAAAGTGATGCTCTAGCTGCGAAACTGGGACAGACATGGTGACATTATTGTTCAGAATGTAAAGATAATTTATTTTGTTATAGATTTTACATCATGTTGTTCAGCCCAAGTGGTGTTTCTTATTGTTTGTTTAATTTATTGTGTGGCTCCTTTCTCAGATGCATGCCAGTTCAAAGATTACGAGATGTTGCTCACACCCAACTGGGAATGATGAAGTTTGATGGCCACAAATTGAGAGAGAGAATTTAAAATACGATGATTAAGATATATGTCTGCCTTACGCCTCTCCTCACTAACAATCACTCAATAACAGAGTCAGGTGTAAGGGGTCGGTTGTGTGTATTTAAGGATTTATGAAGATCTCGTGTTAATTCCTCCTGCTTTTCTTGAAATGTATTTTCTTAATGCCCATCAGTGTTAAAGACACATTAACCAGTTGACATGAAAATTGGTGTTAAATGCTTGATAACCCTAGTTCATCCCCTCACTCATTGATGTGTCATTTACGAGGCACTGACAGAAACGTCTTTTCATTTGTGCTGCCACACTCCAACGCACAGAATTATGTAGATATGGATTGGACACTTGCCTTTCGCCTGCAGATGGTATTTTAGACCTTATGCTGCACTTTCCCCATTACCTCAAACCACCACCAGATTGGGAGATCATATATTTTAATGAGACGTATAATAGCTCTTTAACCCATATCATTAGGGGGATATATACCTACCGTGTGCTCTTTTGGCAGTTAAACGAAAGGACTGTTTCCCTAATTACGTGGTGTGTAGGACAGGTCACAGGTTGGGTGTGTACCTGTCTGTGTGTGTCTGTGTTCAGGAATTATATGACCATTAAATATTCAGCCGCAGATACCCCCCACCCCCTCCACTTCCTCGACCTAGCATCCATTAACGCCTCATCACCGTTTAACTAGCCCTGTTGTCAATCACCACAGGGCCTCAGCTGAAACAGAAAATGTCTGGATTTGGTTTCTCGCTCCTCTTGTTCAACATACGGAAAAAGAGAGAATACACATCCTTACCGACCGTAGGATGCCTCCGTTAAATCAATACAAATGAAATATCATTAAGGGTGCATGTGCCCACACCGTCATTTGTTTGAAATGATAATTCTCTTGTTAGGTGTGATTTCAAGCTCCACTAAACAATTTGTCAGTCAGCTAAAATTTCCGCTCTGCATACAAGTGTCTGCATTTACCGTTGTGGGTGTGTGTGTCCATAATAAACGATGTGATCCTTTTTCTAATTGAAAATAATAACTAATCCGCGGATAACAAGCTCTTCTATTATCCAAAGCCATATCCCTTCAGTTCTGGCCTATCTCGGCTGTAATAAAAGACAGGAAATGAGAGGCAAGTGAGAGTAGTGGCTTGGACATTGACGCTTAATGTAATCTGCCTTGAAATCAAATTATTTGACCTGGAAAGCCTAACAATACAAAACTCCTGCCGGGCTGCTGTTAAATATTTAGCACGTGCCTGTCATGAATACAAATGGTGCGCAAATTAGAATCTACAGGCGCGTGACCCCCATATCACACCCTGGGAGCACAGGGGGGCTGGCTCTGCTTTAAATGTTTTAATTACCGGGGCCACGGTGTGGCGTGCCACGCTACCTCGGCGAGCAGCATCGGCGCTGCTCAGGCTGCCACTTGAAGGACAAGCGGTGAAATTCATCCACTGGTAAACACGACTGATCTGGTGTCCATGATCTCATCACATTAACTAAAACATGAGGATTTAATAAGGAGTGTGTCTGAATTATAGTAAGCTATAATTATAGTTCCCAGCATCCGCTCTCAGGGCAGAGCGTTATACTTTTTTTTTTTTTTTTTTTTTTCAAAGCTGTATTTTTTTCCCCGGCTATATGATCTACCCCCAGGCTCCAGGGAGGTACTGTATTGCTCTTGTGCACTCTGTGCTGAAGAAAGATCTGTCTCAGTGATTTTGATGTAAGAAAATCTGGTTTGTATTGATTTGGTATTGATTAGTGGAGTTAGCCTCATCTCCTGTCGTTACTTCAGATAAATGGCCTTATTTGTTGTGTTATTATGTTCAACACAATCATGCCAGGAACAGTCAGAGGAATATTGAACCGACACTTCATTGGCTTTATTGTTTCTATTTGTTCCAGGAATTAAAGGATGTTTTCTGCTCGTATAGCTCTGCAGAGAAAGTGTAAAAAGAGAGCACATTGACAATCAATTACACCTTTACTTTAAAGGTCTGTTTCAAACAGAATCTTACAGAAGAACACTCCACACTTATTTCTGATTTTTGTCCTGCCTGAATAATGATTGATTTAGAGATGAATAGTGCCTCACATTGGGTTTAGCCATCACTCTTTTTTATTTTCTCCTCTCTCCTCCCAATTCATTCAGGTTTGTGGTTGCCCCCACGTTGAAATGATTAGTTATGCAAGGCTTGTAAGCACTGAATCAGAGTTATGGTCTCTGGGGAAATAAATTTGGCAGAAAATCAGTGTGAGAAGATTTAATTATCACGAGGAGACCTTTTTTCCTTGCCTTGGCCCACTGAAGCCCAAACTCCTCTCCTCTCTCTCTTCTCTCTCTCTCCTCCCCCCACCTCTTCTCTTTCCTCTCTCTCCCTCTTTGGTCCGATGCTCAGCTCACACTCTGAAGCCAAAAAACCCTGGCGTGCCGTATGGACCCAGCCTTCTCCTTGCCTTCCTTCCCCTCCCAATTTGTTTCATTGCACAGTGATAAGCCAAGCAATTACTGCTTTATTGATTTTTCATCACTGCAGATTTAAAGTTGATTTCCCCCCCACCTCTCGCTTCTCCTTTCCTCCCTCGGAGATGGCTCGGCAAGGTGATTAGGTGACCTCCTGTCCTAAGCGCTGCTGGAGGCGCATGCCGAATTCCTCTAACCTCACGTGACCCCTTTGTTGTCCCGGGGTAATGGGATGCTGATGCTGCCCGGTGTGGCTGTCACTTCTGCCGCAACGGAGCCTATAGCATAATCATTTCTATAAGGATATCTATGGAACGACATGTTTGACCCGATAGCCGCCTAGCTATCTCTACCATAGCCGAGATTACACAGAGATTGACCATGCAATCTTCCAACCTATGTTCATTCAGGTCGAGTGGACGGATGATTGACAGCAACCTTTTACCCCCCATGATTGGTAATCGTTTCTTGGGTCACCCTAATCAATTAACCTGCTACCAGTAGACCTGGTGTTCAGCAACCTCGCTTGAGTCAACAGGGTGATTTATTTTTAAGTCCATCCTATTTAGGTTAAGGATACTGTCAAGCAAACTGGTTTTAAACTACATATTGAATGTGCAAATTTGTCTTCATCGAATGTTTAGAAAATAAAATAAATGTTTTGCAAGTGCTCTATGTAGCAACAAAAACATATTTGCAAATATTGTTTGGCAATTAATAGTTAAAATGTAATTTTACGGAATTTTACTTCAACATTTCCTAAAAAGTTTTGAAAATGTTACACGCAGTGAATGTAGCCCATCCGTGTCACTGCTTCAACCTAAGTAACCCAGCTTTACAATTAAAAGATTAAAGGTAGAGTAGTAGTTTACCGCTCTAACTGAGAACATTCCCAGTATGTGAAAGTGACTGGCAAACACACTAACACTCATGTCTGGACATGATCAGACGCAGCAGAAGTGTACTTGGTGCAGTCTAACCGGGTGGTCAGACTGCTGTGATTAGACACACCCGCAGACTGCTGCAGGTCAAAGTGCTGGCATCATGGGTGGCTCTGGCCATGTGGTGGCCCCCACAAGGTTTGTCATTAGACATCAGAGGTCACTCTGAGTGTGTGTGTGTGTGTGTGTGTGTGTGTGTGTGTGTGTGTGTGTGTGTGTGTGTGTGTGTGTGTGTGTGTGTGTGTGTGTGTGTGTGTTAGGGGGGCAGTGATATGTTCTTGTGTGGCTTTTTTCAAATGTGGTGTGTGTGACGAGTGTGTTATTGGTATGCTTGAAATGAGGTGTGTGTGTCTATGTGTTTGTATCTTTTGTAGGCTTTGGTGTCACAACACTGTGACATGAAGTGAAGGTATTGCACTTATTTTACTAGAAAGTTTACATGGTCACACGTGGAAATAAGTTAATTGCACAGCATACAACTGCCAACATTTCACTTACATTTACTAGAGTGTATTGTTTGAAATGAGTAGAAAAACATACATACAAGCAAAGATGAGCAAGCATAACTATTTTAAATTCACACATGTACTGTGCATGTGTTGAAATCGTGTTTAACCCATTTATTCAGGACTGGTGGTCCTTTGCCACTTCCCTTATTGGAGCAGCATTTACAACTATCTACCTCCATCATTATAAAACTGTCTTCATCCCCAACTAAAGCTCACAGCGCCTCAGCATCGTTTGTGTTGTTCTTGATTCAAACCACTATTTTGAGGGCAGTTGGTGACATTTGGTGGTGAGTGTGTGGCAGGGAGGCAGTGGGAGAATGTTTTGGGGAAGGGTCACTGCATGGAGCAGGACACTATTTTGTTTGTGTGCCCACACATAATCGCGTGTGCAGTAAGATACAACCCCGATTCTATCACACCAGTACATCTGACAGAAATCAAACATATCAGGACTCACTGGACATTATAGTCATACACCCACTTGTGCATTTCTGTCCCGTAATTTCGGCCATGAAGGATGATTTAGATTTACATGCAAATGATGATGTCACTCTTATTTTGTTATTTTTGCATGATTTCCTCCAAAGAGGCCGAATGCAACGGAAAAAAAGAGTGTAATGTATTACACAGTACCAAGGTTATTAGTCTACGTACAACTGAGGTCAGATGAGGAGGTGGTGGGGGGCATTTGCCTAATTAATTACTACTCAGACACACATCCACTCAACAGAGCCATGACCTTTACTAATATAGTTTGTAGCAGACCACACAAACGGGACACGCGCTGTCCCTGTTCCTCTCTCGCCAACACACACACCTTCACACACGCTGTCAGGAGCCAGCAGAGTGAAAGGGAGAATCAATTACACCCCGACGAAGGGGAAAGAGTCGGTTGCTTGATGGCTCCACGTCAAGAAGACTGTAGGTCACTGGGGAAGGTGGGGGCGGGGTTGGGTGTGTGTGTGTGTGTGTGTGTGTCTGTTTGTGTGTTGGCGTTCATGTATTAGCGTACGTGAAAATCGAGCTTGTTTCCTGGATTCAGATTACATCATTTTCATTTTAAAGACCTTGCTTCAATTAAGTAATTAGCTGCTTGGTGTTTCTCTAATCTTAGAGTTGTGCATAAAAGAGCTGCTGACCAGCCCGGGATCGAAAAATGGAGACCGCTGCACTTTTCCCCATACGCGCACACGCCTGGTTTAACATCAAGTTAATGCAGTCAATTGCTTGTTATTTCTGGTAAAGGGCAGTGAAGGAATCCCTATTTTAATCACACTAAAACAGTACTGCACTTAATAAAAAGCTCCTTGAGTCTCACAGACAGACAAGCTGTTATTGTACTACAGGTTACTGTACAGTCGGGAGGGGGAGAGATGAGTTTCAGGTACTTGTTCCTTCATCTATGGTCTGTTGAGTGTGTTTTTATTACCACACTTCTCCATTTTCTTTTAAAGCCTCTCCTTTTTTTCTTTTCTTTTTTTTTACAATATATGGAGGCTGTCTGTCGGTTTTCGCTGTGTGTAAGTGTTTAATAAACCAGTTGAAAATTGACCGTGAGATGTGTGGCTCTTGCAGCGTGCTGACACCATCTTAAATATGAGTTCTGAAATGACAACAACTTTACTCTGGGAAGAATTTGATAGAATATAAGGAAACTAAATTGAATACAAAATGCTAAGAATGCCAGCAGTCCCCTTTTGAGCCTGTCGACAGAGAAAGTGGCTGTGATCTTGAAGATCTCACCACTCAGCCTGTGAAAGCTTCACTATTTAATGAGATTCTGTGATGCTGCCCAGACACAGGACATCGGCGAACACTCATAACGCTCTTTCTCCCCCTCACACACACACACACACAGACACACACACACACAGTCACACAGCGAGGGAAACACATCCACCTGGTTTTGGTTAGCCCACTATGTTTGCAGTTAGCGCCGTGCAGTTAGGTCTGCAGGAGCAGCCAGGTCTTAGCTAGGATTTCAGATAAATAGCTGACTTATTTGCAGTAAATATACAGTAGATGCTTTTAAGCTTTGTTTGTACTCGTTTTCCAAAAGGTAAACGCTTGATTTTGGAAAAGAGTGTATTATTTATACCCATGATAGTGATAGGTATAATGTCAACAACGCAACAATAAACATGTCATCCTTGATGAATGGTAAATTTTCCCGCTGAGCCAATTACGAGTAAATACTGTGCGCAACTCTTTTTGTTTTTAGCCGTAATGAAAACTCGAAATGTAGCATGATTTGTCCCATTTTCCAGAAAAATGTCTCATAATAACCTCAGACATAACTTTGATCATAACGTGACACTTATATGAACAAACAAGTACTGTAACAAATCTTTCGATGAATAAATGCAGTTTTGATGGCAGAATCAAGCTCTTACATATATCATCATGGCGTCTAAATACAGTCTCAGCCTTTACATACTGTTCATGACAAATAGAGGTATGAAAGGATAGACCGGGACGAATCTATCCCAATGATTTCATAACAGACACAGATAGGAGTCTAAACACATGTAGTTAATTGTAGCAGCAGGATTTGTGTGTGCAGATGGGGAGAATATACTGTACAGTAGTTGAACTGGGGTCAGTCGAGGAGAGGAAGTTGAGAGGATAGAGGAGTAGAAAGGGGTTAAATGACGGAAGAGAGAGAACGGGTGAGATGGGGGGAATAAGCAAAGATGTGGAAGAAGATAGTCGAGCACAGCGCGTGGCTGCCATGTCATCCTGTCATTAGCAGGTTGTTTGGGTCTTTAATTCATCATTCAGACCTTTATTGACTGGAGAGTGGGAGATCACTATCACTCGGAGACACTAGAAGAGTGCGCGTGTGTGACACCCAGTCACCAGCTGCTCTTCATTTCCTGACGCCAAATAGATATCACATAAGATATAACATAAACATATCACACGCCTCTATCTGCGAAGTTCAACTAATGCTCAAGGTTACATTATCCAAAGAATTGTGATTAAATGTGATATTCTGCAGAAGTTCCAGAGAAGTTTTCGACCTGGCTATCAATATAAGAGGTTAAAGGGAGACAACTGAGCATTAGTGATGTGTGACAGGCCCCTGATGGCCGTGACAGGAGGCGACAGGACGGCAAACTCCACAGAGACCGGTTGACACTATGATAACAAGGTGACCACCGCAGGGGATCACTTGGTCAGCGTATGTATTGGTGGTAGAAGCTGCATTGTTGTTAGACATGTGGCTTTTTTTTTTTTGAGGTGGGGGGTGGAGGTAATGTATGAGTGACTGTGCGTATTATGTGCTTGTGTGGTCTCGTGGGAACGCGCATTAGACTTAGCCACCTGGTCTGTCATTGGACATCTCCCCGCTCGCACACACACTTACAAACACATACATACATATAAGCACACTCCTTGGGGACACGCTCAGGACATCTGGCTCAGCCTGTCAGAATTTCCCTTCGTTTTTGCGTGACCCGTTGACCCCGACAGCCACAGGCGTCAGACAGGCATCAGCGTCACATCTTGTCATTGTTGCAAGAGCACCATTGGTGGTTTGCTACCTTACAGTAAGCCCAAAGATCTGTGCAGAGGAGTGATGTCGAGCTATTTTTGACATTTGGATTGTTTTGATGGTTCAGTTGTTTCTCCTCGTCCTACCTCTGGGCTGCTGATCTGTTTATCTGCTCTCATTATCTACATTTCCTCTCTTTATGTCTTTGAATGTATGTCTCTCTTTCTCTCATTGTTCTCTGTCTCACTTACTCATGGAGGTCTCATTTTTTTAATGCCTAAAGCTGCAGGATATCAGTTATGCAAATATTGACGTGCAGCTTTGGCCTGCTAGATATCAATTGAAATCAGCAAATCAATTTGACTAATAGCTTCTCATTAGCCACTTGATGCATTTCCAGGGCTAACATCAGAACCTGTCAGCGGCCCCTAATCAATACAGTCTAAAAGTATTACCTAACCAAGGCCCGCAACAGACAGCTTTTCCATAACGCAAGTTGTCTGTCTGGCTTTCTGTGTGGAAGTAGAGGTCTGACTCGATGGCTCTGGACCCAAGTAGGATAAACTTAAACTTTTAAGTCATATCAGCCAATCATCTCATTTACAGCAACATTCGTAAACTCCAATCAGACACATTAGGTGTCTTTATATATTTGCTCTAGTGACGATGTAATGGAAATCTGCATTTGTGAAACAATCGGTGGTGATAATGAAACCCCATCAGTCGGGTTTTAATAAGTAACCTATTGTTTCATATTTTCCGTTGTTGTTCAGTCCAATTCTCAGGCATGCTTTGGAGCAGCCTGTTGTTTGGGCCTGGAGAATCGTATGGTAAAGACTTTGATGAAGCCAGGATGCTGCTGCTGAGAACAGGGCCAGACCGGAGCCCCTCCATCGCCCCTAGCACGCAGCCCTGCTAAGCTTAACTCAGCTGTTTGATGCCAAGCTCTGCGAGTGTGTGCCTGTGTGCGTGCATGCGTGTATATGTGTGTGTTTACCCAGCTCAGGGGTTACATAAACAAGAGCAGCTAGCCTACAGGTAAGACCCACAGGAGACCAGCCAAGAGAGAGAAATAGAGTGAGATGGAGCACCAGTCTCTTACCTTGGCATTCCCCTGGTGTTGTCGCCATTGCTGGAGCTGGATATTCACTAATGAAGGGCAAGCTGGAAAATGACTAAAGGAGATAGTAAACAAAGTTACTGCGCGCACACACATAGACAGACATTGAATACACTCATACACCGCGTGAGTGTGTTAATATAGTTAACTTGGTTGAGGCAAGCGTGCATGTGTTTGTGTGCATCCCTGATGTATCTGGGGCTGCTGTAAAGAGATGGGGAGAATGTGGGCGGATGGGGGATTGGAGGCGGAGGCTGGCAGCGGGGCAGTTGGCCGCTGGTGTAGAGAGAGAGCGGGAAAGAGGATTGGAGGGGGGGTACAGCGGAGATAAATCATTAGAGAGCAGGTTATTGGAAATGCAGGGAGATAAAAGAGTGAAGAAGCCAGTAATTGCCTTAAAGATCAGACTACAAAGCATTACTTTGGATTTTACAAGGCCAGCCAGCAACAAAAGAGCAGTAATTTATGAGCTCAGTGTAAAAGAATAGCATAATTACATTAAAAATTAATGCTAATGAGGGCTAAAATGGGGAAGGTGGTTATTATGAAAGTTTGTATTCATCTTCCCTGGGTTGAATGATGGCTACTGGCTTGATTAATGGCTTAATTTCTATCAATTAGCAGGCAAAAAAATCTCCACTGAGACAGGCCTAAATTGAGCATTGAATTACACATTTTAACCGCGGTGCAGGGAGAGAGCTGGAGCAGAGGAGGGGGGCACATTGAAACCAACAGAGGTAGGGGTATGTGTGTGTGTGTGTGTGTGTGTGTGTGTGTGTGTGTGTGTGTGTGTGTGTGTGTGTGTGTGTGTGTGTGTGTGTGTGTGTGTGAGAGAAAGCCGGGCACAGATTACAAAAGTTAGATAAATGTTTATCCTCATGTATTTTAAGAACTGGAGTTAATATAATTGTTGGTTTGCACTATACTGTGTGTCAGTGATGTGATGCTCAGTGACACGCATCGAGAAGGCAATTAAATATGTATACAACAAATTCATTTAAAACCAAAAACTTTGTGAATTTGACATCTCTTTCTTTGACAAATTGAGTAATAATATATTATTTGATTAAACTTACCCACTATTTTTCTGTCACAAATATATTTGACAACCTGTCACAAATATATTTCTTGCACTTACCATCATAAATACTGCATAATACATCATAAATACAGCACATTTTGCTGTTTCTTTATTTTTCATACATTCATTAAATGTTCTCTTTTTGCGATATAATTACAAAACACAGTAAAAGATTTGCCACAATTTGCCTGACCTCAATAAAACAAGCAGTTCTCCTTATTTATTTTTCTCCACACAACAAGTGCTGCGGTAATTTAGCTGGCATGCTACTGCACTCAATTACTGGAATTAATCAGCAGCAGCAATATATTCAGCTCGGCTGCTCTTGATTGACAAACTGTAGCCCAAAGTCAAGTTTACAAAGACAACGCTGCCACAACCGAAGGCTTTCTGCTTATATGGAGACATGTGTTGTTGAACAGCTCCCTCTTCTGGTGGGGAAGTGCATCTGCTGCATGACACACATCTTCAAGGCTGAAGGAGATGAGCTGTTTTCATTGGCTGGTTTGATTTTCTCTCCTCGTCCTCTGGTCTTAATCAATGAAGTGGACAAACAGCTATTTAAAGAGAACAATAGCCTATTGATTCTGAGCCACTCATCAGCACTGCTGTCTGTCCAACTAATTTCATTAATGAGACAGCAAGTGAGGTTTCTGACTCTTTTATACACTCACACACATGTGGACATGCGAGACCATGCAATATACATGTTAACAAACATTGCTCAGTCACTATCCATCTCATCTTCAGAAACTAAACTAAAAGTTTATTGATTGAGTTTGATTCCATTTCCTGGTTTACAGTAATGATTGTGATGCATTTCAGAGAGATAATAACCTCATTTAAAGCAGTACATAACATTTCATTGTGTCTGTTTTCTCTCTCCCAGCTTTCACTTCATCCTCCTCTCATCACTGACAGGGATGGGTTCCTAATGCAGTGACAATTGAGTTGGTCTGTTAAATTAATTTGCCGGATAATGTGTCAATATTAAATATCAACTTTGACCTCTCTGAGCTGCGGAGTGCGCTCGCCCAGCTCGAGTATTGATTTTTGTCTGCCTCGAAGCTCGCTAGGCCGCACTCAAAGTCCATTATTTTTGATTTTCTCATGAAATACATATCTTTTCCCTCTGACATCTGACAAACAGCATATGGAAGTCATTTTATCTACCAATAATGTGTTTGTCAAAAAGTCTGAGGTCTTAATGGATTCCTGCAGTGCACACGGACATCCCAGCAACAGACGGGTCTGCCAAGGAGAGGTGTGTGTGTGTGTGTGTGTGTGTGTGTGTGTGTGTGTGTGTGTGTGTGTGTGTGTGTGTGTGTGTGTCACTATGCCTGTTTGTGTGGTAGTTCTTCATGTAGGGCATTCATGCTCAAAGGACAGCAGAGGAGGAGGGGTAATTGAAAAAGTGAATTAAATTGTGCTGAATTAATTGCCGGTCAGTCACAAGCGTTTCAGTTTTCATTCGACCGCGTGTACGCTCATACAGCTGTGTGCAGTGAGCGGTGGTGATAGTGGTGTGAAGGACAGGCCACAGCCTCCAGGAGGATATTGGGCCAGTGTTCGGACTCCATCTAGCAGCCCAGTCATGGTAGTGACTATTTCTGGAGCCGCCATGCACTGCGTCACTGCTCGCAACGTCCCAGCTCAGGATGACAAGCTGATAATCTGTCATATAGGATGGCTTAATTCCACTTGTCACTCAGTTGTCCAATTCTGCAGTGCATTTAAATTAAATTCAAGTTTGTTTGAGTGCTATTATGAACTATAATAGGTTGTGTGTGCCTTTGGTGTGTGTGTGTGAGATAGCATGTGATGCTTTGCTGTGAAAGCCGGAACAAATATTCATTTATTCATTAAACACCAGGACCATGAAGATCTGTTGTGACACCCTCTCTGCAGCCGCTAATGTATTGAATTAATTCCTGCTATTAGCTCCAATTGCATGCTTTGTCTCATTTTCTTTCTCTGTGTGTGCGTATGCGTGTGTGCGTGTGTCGTATGTACGTGCAGTCATGAGTGTGAGTGCAAAGTATGTAAATTTGCAAACATGCGTCTACATGTAGGAGGAGTTGTATTGTATCCCAATGTTCTGTGTGTGTCTGTGTGTGTGTTACCATTTGTGTACTTGTTTTCATGACACAGCCTACATCAGTGGAGCATAGAAACATGGATGTCTGCTGGATTGACAGTTAGAGAGATGGGAGAGTGCAGGAGAGGACGGATGGATGTGGGAGAGAGGGATGAATATTGACTGATCAGTGGAGAGATTGACAGCCGCAGAATAATGGGAGCATTCAGACTGCTGTTGCTAACTTTCCTGGCACACCTATTTTTGCCCTCCTACGCTATGAAGACTGCTCTTGGATTCTTGAAGTGATTTGTTATCTGATATGCACAATCCTGATATGCTTATATCCAAGAGTAATTTACTGGAAACCCTTTTCTGTCTTTTTGTTAGATTGGACAAGCCAGAGCAAAATACTTTCTGATACATGAAAAGTGTATGACACCTAATCACATTTAGTCTCCATAATGAAATTACATTGCAGTGAGTTTGTGTTCATATTCTGATTATTTTAGAATGCATTATCTGAGTGTAATTCACTGCCTGGCTATGATCTTGTTATTATCTTTTTTCTAACTTTCCCTTTGTAGTGACTCTATGCCCTTGACTAAGCAAGAGTCCTTTTTTAAAGAAGCCCAAGATTAAAATAGGGGAATATAAGATATTTTATATTATATGTGTCAAAGAGCATTATACAGAGAGATAACATACAATCAACTAAACCCAGTCCAAATGAAATCTGGTGCCTTTCAGAAAATGACTGGGGATGGCTGACCCTGCGCGCGCGTTGTGTATGTGTGTTTGTGTGCGCGCACATTTTTGTTCATAACCTCTCTTCTGTGTAACGTGTGTTTTAGAGGGAACTTCTCTGGAGGAGCAAGTGCGAAGGATAAAGGACATTGAGGCTATCGAGGAAGATTCCTTTGTTCCTCAGGCTTTCAAATCATCCAGGGATGATATAAAGGTGCGTTCTGTCCCTCTTTCTCTCCCTGCCCCCTGCTCTCTCTATCTTTTCACTCCGTCTCTTATTGAATTCCCCTCGCTGCAACACTGTGCCGTCTGTCCAGAGACAGCCCAGACCAAATCAAACATTCATTCAGCGCCGTTTGTTCCGACCTGAGATGGTTTCATCAGACGCTCCACTGTTCACCGCCTCCGAAGCGGCGGCACCCACACAAAAGCCGCAGCAGGCAGCAGGGATCCTCTGTCTTCCTCTGTCTGCCTCTCTCTCCCCCCTCTGGTTGTGCAGATGCAGACAAAACCCAGAAGTCATTATTGAAATGTCCCCGTCTCTGAAGGAGCAGGAATTAGATTTGTTGCGGCTCAGGGCTGTTTTGAAAAGATAGACGACAACATGTGACAGCGAACTCGCGCTGACGTTTGGGACTCATCCTGCTGAGTCTGACAAAGGTCAAGACCAGCGTGGCGGCAGCTCGGACTGACAGTTTGAAACTTAACCGGGTTCAACTGTCCCGCTGGGGAGCTTTAATTGTTCACACTCACAGGTTAGGTCGGTTCTCACATGTGTTTAAAGTTAGATCAGTGAAATCACTGCACAAAATATAATGCCAAAGAGTGTTTTTATAATTTATTTAAAGTTTTTAATACAACTTCATATACCAAAAAGGAAGGCTATATTTGGATCAGATGCTTTTTCAAGTGCTTTAATGAAATACAACTTAAATTTCACATATTCATAACGGCTCTTCATTGGTTTTTAGATTAATCTCCTGGGTGTTGTCCTCATCAGTAGTCAAATAATACTTAAGATATCCAGACTATTGATCCTTAGTTGGGAAGATTTCAGTCTTTTAGCTACATCACAGTTCTGGCTGCAATGAAGAGAGTATTGGCAGAATATACCATACATTTAAAGCAATTTTGACTACCGTAAAGTAGATATATTTGTTTTTTTTGTCTCTTCAATTACTAAATTTACCTGCCATATATTTGAAAATAATATTGTGTGAGAGAATACATGCCTAGAAAGTATTTCATTTAGATGTATGTTTTTCCAGTTTTAGTACCGATAACCATTTAGCCTAGAGTTATGACCATTAATGATTTTTAAGTCACTGCTGATGGGGAGAACGTACCTTGTAATTTATTTTTCATCAACGCTACATTTGTTAATAATGTACTGTACATTCAGCGTAATATTACCGATAAATTGTAACTGCGGCACATCAACTTACTTAATAGCCAGTGTGTTTTCTATCTGACTTACTTTTTGTATCCTGCCAAAGGAATTTTAAAGAGATCTCTCCAACTGGGTAAACATTTGCTCTGGGGCTGGTTTTAGGAGTGTTTGAAACATGTGGACTTGGCAAATGGTTGATTTTGATATTTCTTCTTTATCAAGTACAACAAAGAGAACAGGCCATCCTTCCAAATGTGGGGCTTATTATATTTTTAAGTAATACCTCAAAGGATGGAGGAAGACTCTTCTAAATATCACATTTTCTTCTATCAGCTTGGACTTTACACATGGAAACATGAGGAGGACGAAGAGCTCTCGTGTCTCGTCTTCCTTTTTAGTTATAAAGAAAAGAGAAGAGAAATGTCCTTTAACTGTCATGTAAAGTGGCACACCACTGACCAAGCAAGCTGATTATTTTAAGTGTTGGTGGTTTAGCACAATCAAGACTAACTTACAGAGAATATATATTAGAAAATTGAGAAAATACAAGTAGATTCAGAATAAAAGCTGACTCCCATCCATACACTGCTTTCAAGACATGTATTTGAGCCTGGCGTTTACTGCCATCTGCTGGACAAATGTCGTGTTGCATGTATTTTATTTTTTGTGTATGTAATATACCAATATTGACAGTATATTTGTATTTTTTGTGCACTGAAATATATTTTGCAGCCATGAACCATTTTTCTTGTTGCCATTGTATGTACATGTTTATCCTGTATTTTTTATTCTGTGTATTATTCTTTTTTCAAAATTAGTTGCATTTGCAATGTATATGCTTCTACGTGATCATGTTTCTTTATACATGTGTGTTTTATTTATCTTGTGGCTTATGTAAAGTGGTCAATTTAATTGTGTG
This sequence comes from Clinocottus analis, assembly GCF_023055335.1. NCBI lineage: Eukaryota > Metazoa > Chordata > Actinopteri > Perciformes > Cottidae > Clinocottus > Clinocottus analis. The sequence continues at coordinate 11,692,580 of NW_027175931.1, read as the reverse complement.
TGTTTTGTGTATTTCTGTGAACACAGACTGAACCAGCTGAAGTGAAAGAGGAGTCGGACGGCGCAGATTCTGAGGACGTCGTTATTCCCTTGTCCATCGTCTACAATGACAGTGACACGCTCGCCCATGCCAGTGTAGGTGCTCACCTGGCAAACCCTTTCACTGTCTGCTTTACTGCAGACGTTTCTAACACCCAATGAGCAACTTTCAAAGTGGATCCTGCTCCTTGATATATTTTGGTTTCATCGTATTTCATGAGAAGAACTTTGTAAACTTTCTCTTTAAAAAAAATGCCTCTGCTGCTATAGCACCACAACCACTATTTACACCATTCCTGCAAATTCTGACACTGTGCCTCGTATAGTAGATTATAGCCTCCTCACATCACCTCCTCCCCTGCCTGAAGACGAATGATGAAAAACGAGAAGGAAAACTTTAAACTCCAATAACGCTCCCTGGGGCTTCCCAGTCATCTATTTTCACTGGGGGAAACTAAGTTATGCCCTGACGTATGCAGATAACCCCCTCAAATAAACACACGCATTCAAACACACTGCCCCCCAGCTGGAATACACACACACACACACACCCTCAGACAGGCTGATGTATGGTAGCAATATGCCCCAGGCGGGCCCCGGCCTCAGCTTCAGCTCCGCTTCCAATTAGAACAGATGAGTCCCATTAGCCCAGCCCAGATACTGTCATCCCACACACACAGCCTCATTAGCACCATGACACCAGTGCGCTGCCGACAGACAAGAACTCGCTGGTGTTGAATCTAACACGCAGATAACATGCAGTGCAGCTGTAAGAAGCGTAGGTTAGGAATGAAGGATTGAGGTGGCTGCCACTGCTCTACAATCTGCATAATAATAGACACACATCATTGCATAGATATACAATATGTACACATAGACAGCAGCATGTCAACATTATCTCTCACCCTCACACAAACACACATTGTGGATACAGAGATGTGCCTTGCTTCTCAGTCTCATAGTCATTATGTTACTTCCTAATAAACAGATGCCTTCATTCATCAGACACTTGCAGTAGCAGTTTTATAGCCCTCTTACAATCAATAGCATTGCTGCTGGTGATGTACTGCGATGAATACAAGTCACATGTGGAGGCCTCTTCTGTCAACACGCTGCAGGGCTCACAGATGTTTTTAAAATAAAGTTTCTTCTCTTCTGCATTTTTAAGTGAGTAGACAGGGGAAGACTAATATGAAATATAAGATACATTACTATCACACTTTTGCTTCAAAGGGCTTTTCAATCTGTACAACGTATAGAAGTGTCTATCCCTGGAAAGGTAGATGAACCCAGGAAAATGTATGTGAAAGTACATGAGATCTAGGCATGGGTGCATAATGTGTGTATTACATGTTTCTGTGTAACTTTTTCTAGACAAGCAGGGTAAAAAAACACACGTTTGCTTTCAGAGGGCTACAAAGATAACTAACGTGGTATAAACTGGCTGTAAGTTAGTTAAACCCATTGTAAAAATATATTGGTAAACTATTTTGATAATACATTTATAATGCAGTATTTGATCTTTTGAATATTTGAACTGTAACTTTGCAAGCAAAAAATGCAAAACATGTGATGGTTTCAGATGTAGATTGTATACAGTAACTCCACATACCAGAAATGCAATTTTAATTTTGTTCTTTTTCAGTATACTACTTTTTTTATAAATGGCATGCCATATGTTTTGAAGTTTTTATGGTCTTCCTGGTTTGTTCAGATTTATCCATCCAAAGCTGTTTTTATGTTTATCACAATGCAGTCTAAACTAAATAAAGCAACACTGGTTTTGAATGCAGGCCAGATGTCGATCAGCAGTTTAACTGCCTAATCGTATATTTCTCTGTCCGCTCACTAACGCGTCCACTGTGCCTTGCAGTTGTTCATGGACAAGGAGAAAGCAGAGGAGCTGTGGCACAACAGGTTGATATTGCTGCGGCAGGAGAGGCTCATGGGAAGTCCTGTGACCTTGTGACCTGATGGACACCAGAAGAGCTGACACGTTCCCGGAGCCGTTTGAGCTGCTTTTATTTTTTGTCTCAATCTGTCTTGTTTTAGGACATCACAATGTTTATTAATTACTCCTCCTTTTGTAAAAACGTGTCAAAATGACTAGAACAAGTGAAGTTTCTGGTATTGATTTGCTTATTATTTCATTCATGTAATTCAATTAAAATGTTTGCTGTTCTTAATCTGACTTCCTTTTATTATTTTTAATGATGGAGAGATCTTACAGTCACATATGGTGTTGTGTTTTACTATTTGATAGATTGTGTCTTTTGTAATCAACTAGGTTAATAGTAAAGTTTTGTTTTTTTTTAGTAAAAACTGTCTTGTTCTTTTGTGGGTAAATTTAAGTGGTTTATTCTCTTCACCAAAGGCCTCTGACACTTTTTCAATTAAAATAGCAGTATCTACAAATAGATAAAGATAAATGAGTCACCCTGCCATCCAGTCACTTTAAAGTAGTCTGACTCACTCTTAGTTCACCTTATGTTTTAGGTCTGCATTAGGATTGACACAAAGACGACTGGCCTAAATGTCTTTGCACCTGCCCTAAACATTTCTCTCCTCTTTAATACATATAGACTAGTCAAAGGTTTATGTTTACTCAATGTTGTGGGGATTCAAGGTGGTGTGGAGTCCACACTTAGCCTATTTGTGGAACAGCCAGATGGTAAATCTATACTGAGTCTGGGACATGGTGTGTCACTCCAGCACCCTCTAAATAGTCAGTGTAGTAATGAAAAATATTTACAAAATGGCAAGCACACAAATACAGCTCTGCTCAGAGAGTGAACTGTGTGTGGATGCCCTTCTCACTGTGGCTTGACTGAAATAACCAAACCAAGAATCACTTACGAAACCGAAAAGAGTGTTGCCTCGTGATTTTTCCTTCACCAGAGAAGCCATTGACATGAGCGTAGTTCTAAATGTAACACTAGCAGCCCTGTGAGGGTAAGCTCGATAACGGCTCAGCTGACATGGATACGCAGAAGCAAGATACGAAATGTTTGGCTTCAGAAATTGCTTGCGAGACGTTTGCAGCCACACACACACACACAACACGCAGCAGCGCGCGCAGAGCGCCCGTTCAAAGCTCTGAATAACCAGCCAATCACACGGCCGAGCTCGCGTCACGTGGCTGGTGTCACAGTGAGTTTGCTTCCACATCACAACGCCACCTCCTCCATGGTAACATTGCCGAGGCGGAGACACCTGTGGCTGAACGGATTATTTTATTTTTTTTAAACTTAATTCCGTATTTTTGTCCACAGCCTTAACATCCGTGGAAATGTTCAACAGTAACTGCAGAGAGTTTGATGAGGACCCGTTCTTCTCGTGAGTATCACGCTACATTGTTGAATTAAATCTATAATATTCTCTTGTTTTTCAATGTTTTCTCAACTCAGAAATCAGTTTCTC